>NW_028275166.1:29308943-29610429 GCF_013281855.1 Momordica charantia
GGCGGATAAGAAATGGATCACGAGTTTCGAAGGCCATAAACTTATTCAGGTTAAAAAGAATATTAAAAACACTTCCAGAAAGCTTGCAGCCTTTCAGATCTCGCAGAGTGATATAAGTCTCGTTCTGCAGACAAGAAAACATCGTGTAAAGCCGCAACAACATCACTTACTAATTGACAAAATTTTGGACAAGCTTTCAACGATGATAATACCAATGGATATCTTTTCATGATATTCTTCAAAAACTTTGGACACACATCCTAACTCAGGAGAACAAAACTAATAAAGGAGTAGAAGCTGAACCTCTGGTCCAATCATATCAATTATCTGGCACAAAATATCCTCAAAAAGCACAGGTTCTTGAGCCATGCATTCCATACGATGTAACTGCTCCTCATAAAAGAATTGCAATTCATTCCGTGTTAAAATTCCATTACCATCCAAGTCTATGCACTTGAACCTAGGAAAAAGGTGTAATCACAATGAGCTGCTTATCACAAACTTGATCAAGAAATGAAAAACTGGAGAAAACAAACCATAGTGAAGAAACAAAATTCATATGGACCGCAGCTACAAATAAAATGTCTTAACAGCTGTTATTGAATGACATAAAACAAACAAGCAAATGCATATAGAGGCATATATCTATTATTCAAACAACATTCTCTGCTGATTACAATCAATCTTTAGGGAGGCCCATCAGCCCACAATCAACCCACAGTAAATCCCTCTCATATTTATGCCCCCACTTGGGTCCCATGCCCACGTAACCGGGCTCGGCCTATTATTCAAACAACATTAATGTATTACTTTCTTTCATCTTTACAATAATAAATGTAATGTAGTAGCTGTACTTAAGAAACATACAACAGGAAGGGGAACCCAACAGGGAGATGGAAAAAGTTATCAGACAAGCTGAATGTTTTTATTGATGGGAAACCAAGTCATTGAGAAAAAGACGGCCCAGCAAAATGAGCCAAAGCAAAAGCAACGAAACAAAAGAGGCTCCACCCTAAAAGAATAAGACCTAACTTATAATTCTTAAAAAAAAAAGAAAAGACACAGTGACTGAAGCCCTCAGAGAGACATCAAATTTAGCGAGACCAATCTTCTTCCCAAGATGTCCCAACCTCTCTAAAAATTCTACTATTTATCTCTAGCCAATGAGTTGAGTTTGAATATAAAAATAAAGGGAAAATCCCTAGGACAAAGGTAAAAAAAAAGTCATCATCTCTAAAATATTATTGCACAAATTTGTTGACCAGTCCTAATTTGCACATGTTTGGTCGCATTTATTGGCTATAATGCCTGAAAACTTGATTCATCTCACAAAAAAATTATATAACCTGGTAAAAATATTAGAACACACCAATATTCACTTAAAATTTAGATAAAATGAGGACAGAACATACCAATACTCAAGGCTAGGCTCTGATGATTTATCTTCCTCAGACAATATAAAATAAACAAAATCTTCATATCCCATCCTACCTTCAACCTTACTAGTAAACTTTCTTGGGACCTAAGATCACATAGAATCATTTAGAAAAGTTAATGGTAGAACTCAATTTATAAATAAAGTAAACACAGACAAAGAAAATAACATGAATAAAATCCAAAGATTCTAAGGAAATTTCACATAAAACTGCAATTTGGCGTCTAGTTAAATCATTTCTAAAAAGAAATGTCCCAGATGATTCAAACCTGAGAGAATATTCTATCAACAATCCGGTAAGTAAGCGCATGATTTCCATATTTGATAAGGTTCTCCTTGTCGATCAAGAAATCATGATCCGTGTCCAGCTCCCAAAATTTGCAGTATATTACATAAAAATGCTCATAAGAAAAGTACCTACACTTGACAATTACTGCGTGTTAAACAACAATCAAGAGGAGACCTTGGTAAGCATACACATAAACACAATAATTCAAACCTATTGGGACATAATGTATGTAGTATAATTAAGAGGTTCCAAATGCTAATTTTTCTTCTTATGCCAACATTCCGTTAAAAAGACCAAATATTTTGGCCATCTCCGTTACCTTTCACATTTTTTAGTCTAGAGAGGGGAAACAAGAGAGTGATTCATGGTGGAATCTGTTTTGGGGGTTGGAGTCAACTAATCTAGCAGTGATCAACTAAAATCTGGCAGTCATACAGTTGTTGACTTGCAACAATTCATTCACCAGTTCAGACTTCAGACGCCACCACCAAATCTTGCCTCTATCAAGTATATTAGCTACTAAAACACTTTTTTCCTTTAGAATATATAATGCAGTAACAAAAAGTTACGGAGAGGGATAGGTTGAAGAGCCACCGAGAACCTTATTTAAAAATAAAAAATAAAAAAATTCTTCGATGGGCTAAAACTTAAAACTAAAGAAATTACAAAACGAAGAACTCTCTTATTGACAAAGGCTGGACAGAAATAGTAATGCCACGAGTAAGATAAGAAAGGAGAAAGAGAGTGTAAATATGAAAGGGAAGATGAAAAAGATCACGCAAAGTAGAAGATATATATTTAGAACTGCTTTATGCATTGTAAAAATCATTACTGGCAACAGAATTCTTTCTTCTTATCACAACACAAGATAGAAATCTTCCTTCGAAAACCCCACCTCAAAACTTTGTTGATGTCCTCTTCTTCATCTGCATGTTGCATTGCATCAATCAAATTTCCACGTTTGAGCTCCCTAAGTGAAAGCTGACCATTTCCAGCTCTATTTATATAGTAATATATCCTATATATTACTGTTTCAGCTGTTTCACACAATAAAAATTCATATTCAAAAAGTTAACAACAAAATTATAAAGAGCTGTATTTTAATGGCATAAAAAAAAGGTGAATTTAAAAAGAATCTAGAATCAAGCAGGTTTACACAATGATTTATCATAGCAAGAAGCCTTGTGGGAACCCAGTATCAAGCCACTGCCAGTATCAAGAAGCAGGCATCTAACATGGACTGCAAGGTCAATTCTAATGCACACCAGTGCCTAACCAACACTGCAAGGTCTTTATGTTTTATTATGTCTTATGGAATGGATTTTGAGTTTCATAGTAATTTATGGATTTTATTGTTGGGGCTGTTTATATTTTACCAATGGAAGTTATTTCTTACTTCAGTAGTTTTTCATTTTATCAACGAAATAATTATGTTTCCTTTGTCAAAACATAGGTTTCAATCTAGATTGGAGGTTCATTGATAGTCAAGCCCCAAAATATGGGGTGTATTTCCAGAAATATGTCATTTAGCTGCTTTTAGGTTTTATGATTGGAGAGGAACAAGGAATAAAGTTATTAACCTATTCTTTTGGTGAAAAAACATTATGTCGGTACGTTTTCTTATATCATTTTCTGTAAGGTAAAGGAGAGGAGCAATTATTTCAATTGTTCTGGTCTTTTGAGAATGCCTCATCCTCCCAACATTTTTTGTTATCCCCTTTTATTCTGAATTTCTTCGTAAACAAAACAAATATATAATATTTTACATGAATATCAATGATGAATGAGATTTGATAGTTCAACAATTTGAGAAATGAGCTTTGAATTAGGTGCATTGGGAGTTGGTCCTCTCACTAATCTCTTTTTATTTGGCTGGTTGGAGGCAATCTTTTTCAAGATTTTTTTGCAGATTCTTTCAGAGTGTCTTATCGGAGTTCTTCATCGGTGGTGCATGGGTTTATTGTTCCTTCTCTTTTCTCCATGTTATCTTGCTCCTTGTTGAGCTTGTCCATCTTTCGTCTTATTGGTTATCCTTTCCTTTCATCCCTTTGGAGGTTTGTATCTTGAACATTTTTCCTTCTCGTATATCAAGGAAAAGTTGTTTCTTGTTCAAAAATTTGATAAAGGAGCCGATTAAACAAACCAAAATAGAGATGCTTATTATGAAACATAAAGAACAAAGCAAACCAGAAATATTAATATATTGATAGCTAAACAATCCAGACCAGGAGACACCAACCATATCTTTCCTGAAATTCTGGAGTGCTCTGCAGAAACTCTAATCCTGGGTGCGTAGCTAGAAGTTCTCGAAGCACAGGTTTGAAGTCATCCTGTCATAAAATTAAAATATTCAACTTCAACAAGAACAAGAACTGTAAAATATATTTATGGTTACTTCAGGTGATAACTCCACCAAATATCATTTAACTATTTACCAAACATAAACCTTATGTTACAGTAAAATAGGTAAAAGAATAACAAAAATTAATGAATGGATAATTGCTTTTGCTTGCCGATTATGCTGCTATACCAACACCAAAAAATGCTGAAATTTTGATAAATATTATATTTGACAACTATTTATACAATACAATGATGAGAACTCAGAAGAAGAAAGTAAAGGAAACAATTAAGGAGAACAGAAAGGAACCTGAGTCAGATACTTGAGATCCGGCTGCTTTAAAATCTTAAAAATTTGGGTTGCTATATCCAGTGTTAACATGTTGCCAGTGATCCAGTAATCAATAAAACCATCCCTGCAAAATGATGATGATGATGATGATGATGATGATGATGTTAAACCCATAGACTGAACCCATGACCTTAAAGAGCAACAGCCAACCAACCTTCCAACTGTGAACTCTTCGAAAGAAGGCTTAAATAACGTTTTGTGAAACTTCTGACATTCCCTACTATACATTTTTCTCAAAGAGACCTTTCACTTAAACATAAAAGATAAATGTAAAAAAGAGACGGAAGGAAAAGGGAAAAGAAGTTCTCCCCTACCCTGACCAAAAGGGATATGGATATCAAAAGGAGATATAATAACAAAAATCTCTAGCTATAGAACCCGAACTAAAAAGCAAAAGATAAGGAAGTAATTAAAGAAGTACTTGGGCTAAAGAACTATATCCAGAGATTAGAATACACTAATCCTGAATTTCTTGGATAACCCTTCTACTCTATCGATAAAAAAAATTATATTTCTTCTATCCAAGGCCCATCCCACAAATCCCAACAAGTAGCCTCAACAAATGATACTTGAGCTTTCTCAGCATAGCATCCTGCTGGTCGAACTCTAAGACATGTGACATATCCAAAGAGTAAGGAAGAATGCTACCTAAGGGTCTGCCATAATCAGCCTTGAAAGGAGTGGTTTGAATGGTTGTGGGGAAAGAACTGTTATATCTATATTAGGCCATTTAACCATTTTTTAGGACTACGCATTGCAATGCACCTCAAATATATTTCCATGTCCCAACTAACTTCCTTTGTTTGCCCATCCATTCGTAGAAGATAGGTTAAATTTCTCTTTAGTTGTGACCCTAGCACTTATTCCTCCTAAATAAGCTAATGAAAATTGGCTCCATGTCAGACACAGGGCTCCTACGTAACCTGTGTATGCACTAACTCGAGATTGGAAATAAGGGCTATAGCAAGAGCAAAGAAAGGAGATTTATACACCTTTGACTACCACAAGAATAGAGTTACAACTTTGACTTTGGTAATCCAACCACCAAATCCATTGAAATGTCTTACCATATGCAGTTTGGAATAGGAAACACATATAATAAACCAGGCTACAAGCTCGTGCTAAGGCTAAAGACTTAGCCTTTTGACAACTACACATTCACTTACAAAAATACACACCCTACCTTTCATACCCTTCCAATATTGCTCCTTTGCCATGTGCCAACAATACTTAGAATGTCCCCATGGCCTGCAGCAGGGGAGGAGTGAAATTCTTCCCATAGTAAAGGGACAATGGGCAAGTCTTCCGGAAAAAACTACCAACCTTTATAAAATAAAGCCGACCATGGTGTAAAACAAAATGGAAATTCATCCTCATTAACAATCTTTTGCCTAATAGCTCGCAAGACTCTCCATCCCTTGCTGCTCACTCACCAACCATTCAATCAAAGTAGGCACGCTGTACAATGCATTGAAGACTTTAATTTTCAGCCCTGGCTTGGAAATGATCTCGAAGTGCCTCCCAATAAATTTAGTGATCCATGTCTGATACTCACCACGAGTCACGACTATCCATTGGTCCAAAAAGAATTCAAGGCTCTTTTGATTGGTTTAGAAAAAGAACTTCCTCCTTAATAAATATTGGTGCCATTTCTGAACTTTTTTTCTCAAACAAACAAAATTTGTAGATATCAAAACTTTGGAAAGAAACAATTGTTGCATCATCTTACAATTCAAAGAAACCTTATTGATCGGTATGAAAGCTTGGAGACAAGGTATGGAAATATAATTTCAACAACCTGGAAATATGAGAAGGGGCCCCATTTACAGCTAATCGCACCATGATGGTGCTTCCAAAATATAAGACTTGGATGTCAATCTTCTTCCACAACCTCATTCTCACCAATGTTTAAGTAGATCAATTCACAAGACATTGTGGTCCTTCTTGGAAGCAATTACATTTACACCAATCTCTGGCTGTGTTTCTTCAAGTACTTTTTGGTTAAGTATTTGAGATACCTATTGGAGAAGTTACCCCCGAAGTTGACCATGAAGTTGTACTTGTCCCCAAGTGACAGTGATCAAGTCACCAAGAGCAACAGCTTGGCCACTGAACATGTTCCCTTCCAGAAGAAACTTCTCCAATGAGGCAAGGTCCATAATCGTTTACTCCACAAGCTAGGTACAATCAATGATGGTCACCCCCTTCTTCGTCTCCTTTTGGCAACCCGATGTTATTGCCACACGACTCATTTTGGTTTTCATTTTCCTACTGCAATTTCTTGACCTACTTTAATGAAAAGATATATTAGAATGACTAAACCGTTGGATTGTTAAGACATTAGCCAAGAGTTCTCTATTGCATATTCACTTTGTGTTGATACGATGGAGGAAGGGCTTGACTGAAGTAGGCCCATGGTTCGTCCTCTTGCATTAAGAGAGAACCAACCCCCACCCCTGAAGCACCATTCTCCATAATGAAGGTGAAAAGAAATCCAAGTCCAAGAACAGGCACAATAGACATAGACTTCTTCAATTAACGGAACGATTTAGAAGCTCCCTCAAACTATCTTTCTACAATTGTAGTGCAACAAACTTTAGATAGTATCAAATTTGAGGAAATATGACTGTGGAAGTTCGAAAGACGGAAGTGAGATGTTTGGAGCAGTCATGCAAAGAAGAATTATACACCAAAATTTCATTTACTAGCGCAAACTTTCTCAAGGACAAAGAACCTCATTCATTAATGATTGGAAGGCAGAAGCCACATTTCAAAGACCAAACAGCATCATCAAGGATTCACAATGACCACATGAGTTCAAAATGAAAGCTTATAAATATCTTCCTCTTCTAACTGAATGATGATACCTAAATTTTAAGTCAATCTTTGAAGATATCACCGCGCCATACAATTCATTGAGTAGTTCATCAACCACGAGAATGGGAAATTTATCTAATACCATAACCTTGTCCAAAGTTTTATAATCCACACAGGTCGTTGTTTGGGCCAAGAGCCATAGTTGCGGTTTCCATTCCGCTTGTTTTTTTTCTTGTAGCAATTTTCCCATTACAATCTTTCTTTCTGACAAATAGCACTAGCCTGGAAAAATAATTTGTCCTAGGTTGTATTATATTGGGCTCCCAGACTATTCACTAAATGTCGTCTTCCAAGAATTGTGGTGATATGGGCGTACATTCATCAATGTTACTCTTGAAGGTAGCTATATCACATGTTCTGTATCCACATTGAACACAACCCAATATTAGGCTTGAAATGAATACCATGCAAACTTCATCATGATCGGTGAAATATCCACAGGCACATCCATTCATATTTGTTCTTTGTCATCCCCAGTACATCCTCCCCAAGGAGTTCACTTCCCCTCATGTATTTTAGGAGTGACTTTAGACTTACCTGCAAACATACCAAGCCTAGGTACCCTTGCAAACAAACATTATAGTCAACTACTTGAAACTCCATTAACAACTTCCTCCAACCAACTCTAGAACAGCTCACCATTGTACTCCCAAGATTAAATCTAAGCTACCCAAAGGCAATAAAAGTCTACCACCATCAACTTTAAAAGTATGACGACCATGTACACACTTATACACGCCCACCCCCATCACACAAAGTCCAATGCCCATAACCACACCATACCCAAAAGTTTTAATCAATGGTAAACTCAACTCCTTAATACAACCACGTCCTGCTGAGCCAGCTTCCTTCAAATTTTAATGGTCGAAGGCAAATCCAACCCCACCACCAAAATGCCTTGAACAAAGTTAGTCACGAAAGGCAAGAATGGATCATCTTGGCTAATTCCTCTACAAGTTGGAATTTCTTCTCTTCGTCTCCCGTGGATGATAATCAAGAAATTAGTGCAAACGATGTCCCCTTATTCAATTCCTCCATTGGGAGCCAAAATTTGTTGCCACAAGGATTGCATTGCAAAATCACCAATCTACTCTATCAAAAGTTTTTTTACATCAAGTATTTAAGGACCGCCCTCTACTTCTTACTTCTCCAAATGATTCGTTGACAATCAAACGACCATCAATCATTTGTATCCCTTAATAGAACCCCCTATAAATTAGTTAAAGGCAAGAGCTTGAGGGATAATCTTATAGAGGCTGGTTGTGAGATTAGTCGATTTGACCTCGTCAACCCTTTTAACATTCAATTTCTTCAAAAGATAATAAATATGTAAGTTGTGTTCTCTTGAAGTAGCAGTCATGCACATCAAAGAGTTGCCCAATTTATTTTCTACTATATTTTTTTATATTTACCAACACAAGTTCGAGATATTATCATATACAACTCAACAATAAGATAATTAACCAAACAGAAAAAATGTAAGAAGCAACGAAATATGACTAATTTGTCAATTGCTTTCTTTCAAATGATTTCAATTAGGAGGTGAATTGCACAATCTTTCATTGGTCATGGTTATTATAGATTAACTTTGGCAAAAGAACTAATAGGCAATAGTTATAGTTTCACTATCTGACCATCATAATAAAAAAAGGGCAAATTGCAAAACCTATCCCTGAAGTATGATATTTGTTACAATTGCACTCCTAAACTTTCAATTGTAAAAATTAAACCCTCGAATTTTCGTAAATGATAAAATTAGACTCCTAAACTCTTAAACTTAAAAATTAAAATCTTAAACTTATACAAGTGAGAAAATTGCACTTCTAAACTTTCAATTATAAAAATTAAAATTTCACTCATTCTGTTCAGTTGTATATCAATTTCTCATCATCCGGAGGTAAGTAAATGTAAGTAAGTCGAGGATGAGAAAAATTTCTAGACCTCATAATATTGCAAATTTCCCGATTCCTTATATGCAATTTGAAAATCGAAAGCCCCTTCTTTTTTTCTCATGCTCCATCAATTTCCTAGATTTGCGACTCCACCATTATTGAAATTTCAAATTTCTTTTCCCCTCCCCTGTTTTTATTTGCACTAAACTTGAGCAAATACAATAACAGCAAGAATAGAGCAAGCATAAGAGGTCATCAAATGTCGGGCGGCAGGGAAATACGGCACAATCGAGTTGGCGGGGGGTAACTACTGTACGGAGGCAGCTGCAGGAAAGAGTGGGTGTAAGTGGGTTGGCCCGGTGGGGGTGGATAGTAATAGTAGTAGGTGCTGGAGTTGGACGGAGAAGGCGCCGGTGGGTAGTTCATGGGAGGATGGGAAGACGGATGTGGCAGCGAAGAGAGATACTGGTTGTAGGGATTGTCACAAGCAGAGCACATTGTGCATTCGATCTAGAACATGGAGGAAGCAGCCCCATCGAAGATACAATGTCCAGGGTGTGAAGAGACCACAAATCACTGGAAAAATCAGCAGAAACTAGATTCGAGAGGGAGAAGGAATTTAAGTTTTATAATTGAAAGTTTTTTTTTTATAAGAAACAACACTTTCAGTGAGAGAAATGAAAAATAGAGACAAAAAACGGAGGCGAACAAAAACAGACCCGCAAGAGGGAACTCCTAACGAAACGGGATCCAATCCAAAAGAATGAGACCTAACTGATAATTACAAAAGGCCTTAGAGACCGAACCCCATAAAGAAGTGTTAAATCTAATGAGGTCCCAAACGTACTCCACAAATTTCTCAACCCCCCTAAAAACCCTATTGTTCCTCTCCTTGTAAAACTTACAGGTTTAATTTTTAACTTCAAAGTTTAGGAGTCTAATTTTATCATTTAAGAAATTTTGAGGGATAATTTTATCATTTAAGAAAGTTTGAGGGTTTAATTTTTACAATTGAAAGTTTAGGGGTGCAATTGTAACAACTACCATACTTCAGGGGTGATTTTTGCAATTTGCCCTAAGAAAAACTTGTATGTCATTTTATTTCAAACATTCTTAATTTCGTAATTAGCCAAACTAATAAACTACATTGTGCCTTGTGGCCCAAGACTAGTTAATCTAAAAGTGTTCTTTGAGACATAACACAACCTAGCTCGAATGATAGTTTTTCAATAATAATTAAAACTTTTCATCAATAGTTCCAACAATAATTGCTGCCCAACAAGGAAGTGTGCCACTCTATAATCACCAATTAATTATCCACACATTAACATTTGAATCCATCAATAAAGTGGTGATATACCCCTGGTAATTAACGTCTATTGTGGGAAGAGGGTAAATGGGGGAGAGTCAAAGTGCATGAGATAGGCTCTCCGGTAATATATAAAGATTACCTATGTACAGAGGAGAAGTAACTTTTGGGTTGCGGTCCTGCGGAGATGTCTTGGGGTCAGAAGAGTACAGAAAGGCTCAAACCTTTCACTGAATATACACCTTTTTCTGATATTATTATAAATGTTGGATTCTATCAAGCAATAATGCTAAGAAAATATCACCCTATCAATTTAAAACCATTCAGATTTTTGCCTTCTTCATTCCGGTATTGTATTGAGGGGTAGGCGTAGGGTTTGAAGGGATTCAAAATATTTATCAAGGGAGCTACCTTTTGTGGAGAGCATCACATCCATGGACAGGGAAAATAAAATGAAGTCAGATTGAAGTTCTAGATTCTATAATTAAACCAGAAGAGTTTCAAAAGGCATTTAACATTTTCTTTAGTGACGTTCTATATAAATAAAAATCAGAAACAATAAAATTTCAATATGTACAATTTTTTTGAAGGCTGCCTTCTGTACCTGAGCCTATTTTTTTGTATGGTCTGGCTTTGTAATATTCATTCTTCCTAACGAAAGCTATTTCTTATCCAAACAAAAAAAATATATGTATAATCTTGAGCAGAAATTGAGCATATTTTGCAACAGTTTCTATGGATGGTTCATTAAAGAAAAGAAATAGCTATGCTTCTTTAAAGAATATCAAAAAACGATGACAACAAAAAGGAAATTAATTAAGTCTCATAAATCTAAACCAACATTCTCCAGCAACAAGAGAGACCTACCTTGTCACAACGCCGGTGCTATTAACATCTATCTTTCTGAAAAGAGAAGTGGAAAAGAATGATGGCAGCTTGCATACTTCTTTTGTAATTGCCCTAAATTCTGGCATAACAGAGGGAGAGTTAGTGTCTATGGGAGAAATGACGCATAAGTTTTTGGGACATCTCACCATGGATCTGCAATCCATCCAAGTGTCCATAAAAGACCTGATTGATTCTGAGCAAGCATTGCTCTTTCAGATCAATTGGTGGTGGACGTCCATTTTGGAAGTAAAACTGCAGTGATTAAAGTGCTCTTTTAGGTCAATTAGAAACTATCATCACAATCCTAGGAAATCAAATTCAACTGATAAGCATAAACGTTAATAGATAAAACACAGATAACAATGCTGTCAAACTGCAGCATAGCTCTGAAATTATTAATAACTATTGCAACAAACCTGCGGAATTGGTTCTTTAATTGGCTCACTGATCACTTTCAGTGGAGAGCCTAAATTAGAAGGGCCAACCCTCTGTTTCATCACCCGTGGGGAACCGGATGTACTTCTCGGTGATAGAGGAGGAGCACTTCCAGCAGGAAATATAGAAGGCAGAGAATTGCTAGCAGAAGCATGAGGACTAGAAGAATTTCCAGGTACATTCAAGGGTACACCAGCCTTTGCATCGTTTAACAGAGACGTCACCTAAGAGATAAAACAGATAA
The DNA here is from genome assembly GCF_013281855.1 of Momordica charantia. Taxonomy (NCBI): domain Eukaryota; kingdom Viridiplantae; phylum Streptophyta; class Magnoliopsida; order Cucurbitales; family Cucurbitaceae; genus Momordica; species Momordica charantia. Next base: position 29,321,005 of record NW_028275166.1, read on the forward strand.
TTAACGAATTTGAATGCATTCCACGTACAAGTGCATAGGACGGATGAAGCAACACCAACTAATCGAAGACAGAAAAATGGAAATTCAAAAAGAAAAAAGTGAAATGGAACTCTCTGTTCCCAAAACTGACATTGAGACACCCAGCTCGGGGTACAATGGTCTTCAGTTTCTCTTTCTATGACGACTTTAATAAGTCAAGATTACACAAGTCTAAATCATAAAGGCCGCATTGCCATCCAAATATCAAAAGCCTGGATTCAACAATTTCGTGAATTCTATGAACTTTGTAATGCAAGAAAATGAAGGTTACGACATGAGGAGTACCAGGCGATTAGTGCCAGGAAGCGAAAGCCACTGCTCAAACAGCTTCTCGACGAAATCAGGATTGGATTTGAGGGCCAGAGGAGAGACCTCCGCCAGCTGCAACAACTCAGCGTCCCACGACGCCACATCACAAGAGATTTCCATGTTCATCGAAACCAGACCGTGACTCTCGCATGAACTGCACCGATATCAACACCACCACCAATCACTTAACCCTAGATGCCAATTCCGACGCTCGAAAGGCTATGCGTTCAAACCATCCTGAATAAGAACAAATCAAGATTGTATGTGCGATAATCTTTTCTCAGATTCAGAGCTACAGGGGACAGAAGAAAGCCCCAGATCTTTGGGAACTGAAACTTGGTATCGAGCGACGAGATTAAAAGGAGAGAAAAATCAAGAGAGAAAATTTGAGAGAGATCGATGAGATTTCAGAGAGCTTCGGGGGGGATGGAAAATGGAAGAAAGAGGGATGGGATTTTCCCGAGAAAATGAAAAATTAGAAGCAATCTGAAGAAAATAAATAAATACTTCTGAGAAATAAAGAAAAAATAAATAAAAGGCTAAAAGGAGGAGCGCTGTTCCCCATGGTTTTTAAGGCCTCAAAAATACGGTATACGTCACGTGCACTTGTCACGTGCTGGGTTTACTTTTTAGCTTTATAATAATAAACTCCAAAAAGGGGGGAAGATTAGAAGAAATTAGAGTAAAGTAACCTTTGAGATTGCTCTTTACAATTATAACCTAAATTATACCTTCTTCTAGGTTAAGTTACCCATTTTATCCGTATAATTTCGTCCTTAATCTTTAATTTTTTAATCATATGATCATTTTTTGTCGTACTTTTAATTATTCGTCATTGAAATGGTAATAAGTGTCTTTTCTATTAAATTAATGATATAATTTCAAATATTTTGGAATTTTAATAATTTTGTAACATTCTTCAACTTCTATAATGATATAAACGTCCCTCTATTCTATTTTTATTTACAAAATATTTATTCATGTCAACAAAAAAGGTAAAATATTTATGTCTTTGGTGTTATTTTCTTCCTCTCCCAAATTTTTTTTCTAAAGTTTCAATATAATTATCAATCCCTCACGTAGATGCTTTGAAATTATTGTATGGTATAAAAAATATTTCCTAAATAATTATGTTACTATTTTTGTTCTAAGAAATTATATAATACTTATAAAAATTTTAATTATTTAATATAAATTCATAAATTCATCATTAATTTTTAAGTATCATCAAGTACTTAGAAATATCACCAGTATCACGTGTTAAATGATCGGTTATTTTTAAATGACAAGACATTTAGAAAAATCAAAATAAAACTATTTATTATCACACACAATGTTATTATAAAAAGGGACAACAAATATTTATATTTTATTTATTTATACACTTTGTAGCGGACTAATATACATATATATATATCTCTTTTTTTTTCTTTTGGGAAGATAATAATAAAGTTATTTGGTGAGCCGAAAATGCAATATCTTTGCCCAAATATTGACTTTTGTAACAGATTCAAAGCATGCACATGCAGATAAATAAAATTTATGCGTGCTCGATTTTTTTAGTACAATATTTGTGGTGGGAGGAGTCGAACTCACGACATTTTTGTCGTATATAGGTAACTTAACTAATTGAATTATGTTCAGATTGGCGTAAAGTTTGATTTCATTATCTTTTAAAAACTTTTAGATTTTAATGAATAAGTTGCAAATTAACTTAAGATTTTTATCAATAACTTCGACGATCATAGGTGAGGTTGTTGGATTTAAAGGTGCGAAAGAAAATGTAATTTTGAATATGTTTGTGGTTTTATTTCTTTTAATTTTGGAGTTATTTATTTTAATGGAATATTCGTTTATTTATTTTGTTAATTTGTGACTTTATACATGTTAAAGTTACCTATATAACATATGCAAAATGATTACATATGAGTTTAATTTTGTGTAATAAGTTACATGTTTGGACAACTATATATAGCTGTGGTTTTGTTCATTTTGAGATATCAAAGCATACCACAATTAGGTATTCTCCTCCTCCCACAAGAGTACTTTTTTTTTTTTTTAGTTGTTCTTCTTGTCTATGTTGAAAGCAACTATCTAAGAGTTCTGCCAGATTCGAGTAGTTCGATGTTGCAGTTTTACAGGAGTTAGTCGTTGTATCATGCTGAGACGATCGCTGTAGTCTGCTTGTGCAGAGCGAATAATTGTTTTCAGATTAGCGCTATTGAAGCGTGCCTCGACTATTTTTATCAAGTTTTGGTGTTCATCAAGTTGTTCAAATTTATATCGTTTGTAGGCAGTTACGTTGTAATCTATTTGTTAGTATCACACAGTTCATATATACAGTGTATATTTACTTAACATAGGTTTCATCGAAGACTTTTTATGCACTCCTTTGATTGGTAACTATGTTGTCCATGAACTTGCATGTCCCGTTCAAAGAAATAGATGTTCGCAAACCTAGTCGGAAATTCGACATGGGTCAATAATGCTATCACTAAAGAAACTCTCTTAAAATTTCTAAATATTTTGTTTTTATTTTTATTTTTTTTAACTATGCTTAAAAATTGTTATAATATTTTAAATGTATGTGAAAATAAATTATATGATTTCAAATAGTTGTCTACGGAAACATTTATTAGTTAAGTAAACGAATAAATACGTACTTCTACCAAATTTGTCAGAGAAAAAATACAAGGATTCATACGGTTTTTAATATAAAATTTAGAGACGGATCAACATATAATAAAAATTAAAAAAAAATGATTTCTGAACATACTACTAAAATTTGATTCGAACTAAATATGAAGTTGTTACAAAGATAGTTCAACTATATATGACATTACTGTACTAAAAGAAAAACTAGGACTGTTGTGCCTCTATCTTCAAAAGTCAAATATTAAAACTCATACTATAACCAAAATTATAATTTTCCTTTGATTCATTTAGTCGTTGTATTTTCAAACTATCAATTTTGGTCATTGTACTCTCAATTTTTATTCATTTTAATGATTGAACTTTCGAAATGTCTATTTTAATCGCTGTATTTTTAAAGAGTGATTATTTTTTGTTCGTTTGTTTTCATTATTTCCATCCATTCAGATAAGTTTAGAATGACACTTACTAAATTACTTGAAATGTTTTCATCACCTACAAAGTTTATGTTTAAATTTTACAAATAGATATTAAATTGATCACTTAAAAGTAGGACCAAAATGAATATCTTGAAAGTATTCCGATGAAAAATGCGGATAAAAATTATAATAATAGATGAAAACAGTGAAATAAATAAATTTGAACTTGGTTTTTTAAAATACATTAAAAAAATGTTTTTTTTACTCCCATTAAAAAAATGGTTACCAATCGTGTTCTTAGTTTTAAAAAATTAGAAACATAAAACGAACTAAAAGTAAAAAAAAAAAAAACATTTTTGAAAAATACGTGGAAAAAAAAAGTCTATATAGGAAGAACGTATATGTTCGTATGTGCATATGTCGTGCCCCAACTCTCTCCTTAATCCGTTGGCAAACAGAAAAAATGGCTGAAAATTCTGACTGCGAAGCGATGGCCGCGGATTTGCTGAGCCAATTTCAACGGATTTTAGATTCCGACCCTCTGATGTAAGTATCTAGTTATAAAAAGTTCGACTCCCATTCGTTCGAATTCGATTTCACCGAAAAATTCATGTAACTCATCGTCTCAATTTGATGAGAAAAAACCCATTGTCAGATTCTAATTACTGACGGTTTTATGGATGCTTTCTCTTGCTACTTATAATGGTTATGGTTTTAAGATCATTGTAGTGGAACCAACAATTAACGTCTAGTTCCTGTTCTAGTTCTATTTCTAGGGAAGCTTTCATTTTGTGGGAACTGGGTATTCATCGCATATGCAAGTTCTAATTCTTATCAGATTCGGTTCCCATACATAGATATTGTGATTACAGGGGCAACATTTCTCTTAAGATTAGTACCTTCTTCGTGTTTTGTTGTATTGGGTAGTTTCTTGACCGCTTTTCTGTCCTATTGCATGAATTTAGCGATGAGATTGGATTTATACACCCGTCCCAGATTACCAAACTAAATGAAGAGGCGGGTAGTTCTGAAAGTGCTACCAATGAAATTCTGGGGAACAAAAGTTCAGATTTTTGGCTACAAGATCATAAGTTGGGCATATCAACGCAGATCCTTCATCCTTTGTATACAGTAGCTAGAAACACATTTATGGCTGCTATTAGGAAATATAGGAGCTTTTGCAAGCAAGACGATCAAGCCGTGGCTGGAAATTTTTTATGTGGATTATCTAATTCATTTAATATTGTTGAAAGTGAGGTCATGAAGCATAGCAGGGCTCTTTTGTTGCTGAGCTGTGATTTCGGCACTGCATGGAATTCCAGGTTTCTGCTTGTTTCTTTTTTGGTATACATTTTCCCCATTATTGAATTGCTGACTATTCCTCTTATTATCTATCATCATGTCTTACTTCCCTTTTTAAGAGTTCAGTTCTAAGTTTTCTCTCAAGTATCAACTCAAATACTACTCTGTTACAACTAACAAGCAGTTCACTTGAGGAGCAAAAAATTGTATATCCTGGCCTTTATTTGGTAAAATTATTTGTTGCTTATTAAATGGAAGTTCAATCTAAGGTTCACGCCCACGACCTCCCGCTCCTCTCTACGACCATCTCCTGCGGCGGCGACGCTCTCTGTGAGCGACTCTACGGCAGTGACAACGAGTTATTTGGTGTGATAGCAGGAGCAACAGCAGCTGCGTGGCTGGAGATTGGACATGAAAACAGTTCCTGGAATCATGAAGGTCTGCATAAAGATGTAGACGACACAGTATTGGAATTTTATGAGCTCCGATGGGAAAACAAATGGTGAGGATAGAGAATAAGTTCTTCACGTGCAACTACGACAGAAAGAAAAATGGTAACTTTGTCAGGATAGTTGAGAAACATGGCAAAAGGAGCTTTGAGATTACAGTGGAGGCGCTGGCGGCAGTGTGGAATGCAGATAGCGTGGATGACCTTCTACTGGCCCTTAAGACTAAAAAGTTCTTCAGGAAGACGAACTGCAATGGGGGTTTTCAATGGATTCAAAAAACGATGAACAAAAGAGGCTGCTTTTTGGAAGTAGCAAAGGTTTAAACCTCGGGGGGGGGGGGGGGGGAAGAACCTTGTCATTCCTTCAGACGTCGACTTCAAAGGTTGGCGAGCCTTCTGGGGTCTGATAATGGATTTCATGAATAGAAAGGAGGAAGCTTTCCCCTCTCATAAGGTGAGCTCTTCACCCTCCCCCTCATCCAACAGTGTTTTAATGTCTAGAAACTGGAAATCTTTAGCAGAGATGGTTAAAACAAACAAGAGAGACATGGAAAAGGAGGAGAGAATCCTGGACCAGGAAAGCGCTGGGAGAAAAGGGGCTGGAAATGAGGAAGTCAGAAGACTCAACTGGGAAGAGACCATAGTGATCACTCGCCGGGACTTCCACGATGATTGGAGCCGCATTTTGAGTTATGTGAAAGAACAAACTGAAAGCTCCTACATTATCAATCCTTTTCAGGCGGACAAGGCGCTTATGAAATGCCCCTCGAAAGACTTGGCTTGTCTCCTTCTTACGAATAAGGGGTGGGTTACCTTTGGCCCTGTAACGGTGAAATTGGAAGCTTGGAACCCCCTTCTTCACGGAAGGGCCTTCCTCTTCCCCTCCTACGGTAATTGGGTTAAGATTAGAAACATTCCTTTACATTTATGGAGCTTGGCTACATTTAAGGCGATCGGTAACGCCCTCGGGGGCTTCATTGACTACGATGATAATAATTCATGTTTTATAGAATGTTTTGATGTAGCTATTAAAGTCAAAAGCAATTACTGTGGTTTTATCCCTGCGGAAATCAGTTCGATGGATGGCCCTCTCTGTTTTCAAGCAAAAGTGGTTTCTTTCGAAGATAGTAAATGGCTCGCCAGAAAAGATGTCGGGATTCATGGCGGTTTTTCATCGGAAGCGGCTAGGTCTTTTCATCAAGGAAGTGCAGAGCAGAGTGCCAACTCTATTGACCGTTGGAGATTGGAGAACGGGTGTAATTACCCGGGGGTCAATATACAGTACCCTAACTTTATTCCCTTTAAGTCAGCTCGAAATGGAGGCTCAAAGTTATACTTTAGAGCAACAAGAAGTTTCTTACACGAAAATGCAAAAAGGAGAGAGAGGAAAAAGTGGGACCCAGGATTGACTTTGAAAAGGATAAAGATAAATTGTCTTGGCCTTTGTGCACGGAAAACACAGATGCCCACGTTTCCCGAGGTGACAAGAAAAAGGCAAAAGAAAAAGAAAGAGTAGTTTCTTTCTAAAAAAAAGAGGAAAGGTGTGCTCTATGGAGCCAGATTTTGTGCAGGATACGACTCAGAAGGAAAACGACCTAGAGGGACAGTCAGCCTCATCCATGATTAGCCTAATTGGCACATGCTTTGTTAAACCACCCAAGTTGATTATGTTTCGCCTCTTCCTCGGAGAAAGATGATCAAACAATTCCCAATCGTAAGTAAATTACTCCCAGTTGTTCAATCATTTGATAACCAGAGTCATTCTTGGAATTCTATTTACTCACTTTAAATTGAGTATCCGTTTCCATTTCCTGGTTTTTTTCCACGAAAAGCAAACATGAGATAACAAATCCAGTCTTTCGTTGAAGCGACCCCGTTGGCTGAAAATCAGGGAGATATACCAGAAGGATATTTCGAGAGTATTAGAGAGGAAGAATTAAGGGAAAGGAGGGAGATCTCTCCTGATACAGAAAGGCATCTGGAAAGGGATCGTGAAGAAACCAATTCTCTGGTGAGCTTAGACCTACCTCCAGATCAAGAAGTAGAAGGGGAGGATTCAGAGGAAGATGAGGAGGAATCAGAGCACTTTCCTTTTTCTAGAAAGCTGGTCCGCAATCTGTGGAAGTGTAAGATGTGTATCAGACCCCTTTCTAATAAAGGGAGTGTTTCAACAAAGAAGAAAACTAGAGAAATCACTAACTTGCTCCGGGCGATGGAGAGAGAAATTGAAGAAGAGACCGAAGTAGAAGAGGGATAGACAGGTTCTAAATGAAAATCCTCTCCAGGAATGTTAGAGGTCTTGGTGCTTCCTCCAAAAGAGCACTTGTAAAGTCCCTTCTAGTGAAATTTAATCCAGATGTGGCAATTTTGCAAGAAACAAAGTTGCAGTCTATCGACAGAAAAGTAGTGAAATCTGTTTGGAGCTCTAGGCATTTAGGGTGGGTGGAGCTTGATGCTGTCGGGTCAGCTGGCGGTATTCTTATCATGTGGAACCAAAATTCTGTGAAAGTAGAGGACTCAGTGATAGGTCGGTACTCTATCTCTATTTATGCTAACTTCAATGATAGTTTTTTTGGTTGGTTAACAGGAGTCTATGGGCCTTCTAGTTATAAAGGCAGAGACGATTTTTGGCAGGAGCTGCTGGATCTAAATGGGCTATGTGCGGATAATTGGTGCCTTGGAGGAGATTTTAATGTGGTGAGAAGAATTTTTGAGAAATCCAGTGGGGGAAGAGTCACCTGAAGTATGAAGAATTTCAACCTGTTGATCGATGAGCTGAAGGTGACGGATGTTCCTATGAAGAATGGCTCGTTTACTTGGTCCGATGGTAGGGAAAGACCGATAGCCACTCGCATAGACAGATTCTTTCTTTCTCATACTTGGATAGAGGCCTTTAAAGAGGTGGAGCTTATTAGGCTCCCAAGAACGACGTCAGATCATTTTCCTCTTTTCTTAAAGATGGGAAATCAGAAATGGGGTCCTTCCCCTTTTCGTTTTGAGAACATGTGGCTTGGCCATCACTCTTTCAAGGCTTGCGTAGAATCCTGGTGGACCTCCCTTTCTTCTCAAGGCTGGCCGGGATATGCCTTTACAGGAAAGCTGAAAGCTTTGAAAGAGTTATGAAAATAAAATTGAAGCTCTTGACAAATTAGAATTGGAAGGCTTGATTTCTGAAACAGAGAGAAAAGACAAAGTGGAGCACAAGAAGTCTTACTTGAACTTAGTTCTCAGTGAACAAAGGAAATGGGCTAAAAAATGCAAGTTGATGTGGGTTAAAAGAAGGGGATGAGAATTCTAGCTTTTTCCATAGATGGGCGACGACAAGAAAATCCAAATCTTGCATTTCAATGACAGAATCAGATGTAGGGGAGCTTCTTACTTCAGACATGGAGATTGAGCAGGAGATAGTAGGTTACTACGAATGGTTATATGGGCAGACTTCTGGACAACGATTCTTGATTGAGAATGTACAATGGGGAACCCTCGAGGAAAATTGGAAAGATTGGCTTGAAAGGCCTTTTGATATGGAAGAGATTAAGCAAGCGGTTTTCAACCTCGGAAATCTGAAGTCCCCAGGTCCGGATGGCTTCACTAATGAATTCTTAAAAAAGTCGTGGAACATCCTCAAGGGTGATTTGCTAGGGGTGTTCCAAGATTTTTTTAGGAATGGGGTCATCAACTGTCGTACCAATGAGACATATATTTGTTTGATCCCAAAAAAGATAAAGGCTATGAAAGTAGGCTATGAAACAAGGTGGACTGGTCTTACCTTGATGCTGTTTTGGAGCAAAAGGGTTTCGACCGTCGATGGAGGAAATGGGTTAATGGCTGCTTAGCTTCTACGAATTTCTCCATCTTCATTAATGGAAGACTGAGGGGTAAGATTTTTGCTAAGAGAGGGTTGAGACAAGGGGATCCTCCCTCCCCTTTCCTCTTCACGATTGTTGGGGACTCCTTTAGTCGGATGGTCCATTTATGTAGCCAAAGAAGATTAATCAGAGGGTTGGGGGCTGGGAAGAAGGAGGTGGAAGTGTCTCACTTACAATATGCGGATGATACCATGATCTGCCCAAACGACCATGGTATTCTCGAAAATTGGTGGATGGTCCTGGATATTTTCCTCAAAGCATCTGAATTGTCTTTGAATCTAGACAAAACGTCTTTGATAGGGATACATGTGGCAGAAGACATCCTTCAGAATATGGCCAGTAGGTTGGGCTGCAAAGTGGAGAAGCTCCCCGTCTCTTATTTGGGCATCCCTCTGGGGGAATTTTAAGAAGAATTCTTTTTGGCTCCGCTCATCGACAGAGTGAAGAAAAGAATTGAAAAATGGAAGAATCTCCTTCTCTCGAAAGGAGGAAGACTAAATCTTGCCTGGTCAGTGATTACTAGCATTCATATTTACTTCTTCTTGGTCCTAAAAGCTCCGAAAGGAGTTGTTAAATAAATAGAGAGACTGACTAGAAATTTCTTCCGGAATGGGGAACCTCTAAAGGGTTGTGTAACCACCTGGTCAACTGGGGAAAAACCGGCCTCCCCTCGCAGTTTGGCGGTTTGGGCATAGGGGCTTTACAACAACGGAACAACAGCCTTCTTCTCAAGTGGCTATGGAGATTCACTCAAGAACCCCACGCCTTGTGGAGAAGGGTGATTGCAAGCATTTACGGAGAGGACAAACACGGGTGGGGTACTCTCCCTCCCAAAGGGAGTGCTAAAGGTACAAACAGGGACCCGTATAAAATTCTGGATGGATTTATGGATTGGAGAAAGACCCCTAGCTGATGCTTTCCCAGATTTGTTTAATATCTCCACCACGAAAAAGGCCACAGTTGCAGACTGTTGGAATAGCAGTGAGAATGATTGGGATTTGGGCTTCCGTAGAGGCCTTTTTGATTGGGAAGTAGATAGTTGGATGGACCTAATTCATATTATTGACGTGGTGAGAATTGGGGAAGGAGAAGATCGTGTTTCTTGGTCCATTGGAAAAGGAGGAAGCTTCTCCACTCGCTCAGCTCGGCTGAAAATGGTAGAGTGCATTCCCTCTTTAAAGTCCCCCCTCATCTCGACGATTTGGAATTTCAAAGCTCCTAAAAAGATTAAGGTCTTCCTTTGGTCCTTAGCCCATAGAGCCTTAATACTCATGATATGCTTCAGAAAAAGTGTAGGAAATGGCTGATTTCCCCATCAGTGTGCAGTCTGTGTAATGGTGTAATGGGAACAGTGAGAATATAGACCATACTTTTGTTCACTGCAATTTCGCAACAAGAGCTTGGTGTTTTCTTTGTGATATTTTTGGGGTGGCGATTTGCTTCCCAAAAAGAATAGATGATTGGCTTGTGGAAGTTCTTCACGGGTGGTCACTTCCTAAGAAGGCGAGATTTATTTGGAAGTGTGCTTCAAGAGCTCTTTTGTGGCACTTATGGCTAGAAAGGAATTCTCGGGTCTTTGAAGATAGATCTACTCCTTTTGACATTTTTTGTATTTTTTGTAGGAATGTACAGCACACTGCTTCTTGGTGGTGCATTAATTATAGAGAATTCTTTTGTAATCACAACCTTTCCTTGTTCATGAACAATTGGAAAGGGTTCTTTGGATGGGGTTGCCTCTACCCCAACCCTTTGGCTGTATTTTTGTGCTGTCTTTAATGAAAGGTTCTGAATTTCCATATAAAAAAAAATAACAATAATAAATGGAAGGACCATGAATTATTTTAGAATAGTACAAGAAACATCAAACTCATATTGATTACAAATTCAGAAATTTTATTATTAACTTGCTATCTTAGTGTTAATTGGAATAGGAACCATCGCTCCTGATCTTACCATGTCCTGCAGGAAATTCGTGTTGCCAAAGAAACAACATCTCTCCATGTATTTGGACGAACTCCTCCTGTCAAAGCTTGTACTTTCATATTCCCCCAAGAGTGAACAAGCATGGAGTCATAGGTAAGGATTCAATAATTGGTGCAAGTTTGTTCATACTGGTATAGTAACTGTCTGAGGTTGGGTTATTATTACCCTCCAGGTACCATTTGAGGATAGTATAACTAATAAAATGAAACCATAATCCTTTTTTTTTTTATTTTATGGCTTCATTGCTAAAATACAGGCTCCACTTATTTTTCAATGATGAAACGATTTCTCTTTACCCCCCAAATTAGCTGCTGCATTTGGTATATTGGTAGGGTTTTTGTCAAAGTTTTCAAGCCCGTACTATTTAATGATACATAGTGAGTGGGACAAAGTTTTTGAGATGACCAAGTTTTATTGTTCCTCACGGTGTTCCCCCATCTAATTTGTTCTATAATTATTCTCTTTTAGTTCTAATAGGGAATTTTTGTAAGCGTATGTAGGAATTTGATGTTTTGCGTATAACTTTTCACAACCTCAATGAAAAATGAGTTTCCTATCTAAAAGAAGAAAGAAAGAAAAAAAAATTTTACCACTTGGTTGTTGGCAGGCGGTGGGTGATCAAGCTGCTTGTTCAAAAAGGCTATAATGTAGAAGAGATTTTGAAGAAAGAATCTGAGCTAGTGGAAAGAAAAGCTGAGGTTCAAGGACCTGCATATTATTAAAATTTGGAGGTTCACTATAAATTTCTTTGTAAGGATAATTTGTACAACATGCATTCTGTTTATTGCTGTTTCTATGAAGGATTTATTCATAGACTTCATGGTGACCAACTTTGGGACTGCGTGTCCATTAGTTTTTTATTCTAACTTTTAATGTTAATCAAACGTAAAAGTGATCAGCAAGGGTTGGATAAAAAAGCTCATTCAACATAGGATGCTAAAAACTGAATTAAAAAGCCCCCAGAACTTACAGATATATAGCATGAAATTATATCCTTTTCCTGTTAATCCCTACTCAATAATGAAAAAATGCAAAGTTTATTTGAGAACTGCTGCCCATTCGAGGTTAGTTACCTGTGATAAATTGAGCTTAGAAATCTACTTCTGTACGTTGTGGTCCTAGCAGGTGCATTCTACAAGGAAGGTAGAGTCTGCTAACTTTCTTTTTCTTGGATTGCCCCTACATGCTAAATATTCATTGGACGTAGCTGGAAGCACTTACGGTTGCTTTTCTCCCCCTAGTTAGATTGTATTCATTCTTTGAACCCTTGGTTCAGTTCATGCTGTAAACATTATTCTAAACAATCGATTTTAACTGGACTCTTATTACTAGCTTGCTGTAATAATATGAAGTTTGTCTTATCTAAGTTAACTTCACTGTCTTATCCAAGTTAACTTCACTTTGGTGTAGATGTCAAAAATGAATCACCGTGCATGGAACCACCGACGCTGGTTAGTTTCTTACATGTCAAGAGAACAGGTGGGTTTTTCTTCTTTTTTCTTGTTTGACAGTTCTGTTGTAACTTTAAGGCACGGCTGTAGAATTGAGGGTGGTTCTTTCTTCAGATATTAGTCATGCTGTCACCTGAGCTGAAAATGGATAAATTGACTCCTTCAAAGTTGAGAAATGGAAAGAATAATTTATTGGATAGCCAAAAACAATTTTTATGGGAGGGAATTACATGAGCTGGTAACCTGTAAACACATGTAACAACTCTCTATTATTCACAAGTTCAGTATTGTAAGCTACAACATGCACCTTTTGTAGTAATTTTTTGATTATTATCTTTTCCGTGAAGAATGTTTTATGGGCTCAAGTGCATTGTTCTCAAGAGAGAATCTAAAAACCTCCATCTTCAGGTGTTGAATGAACTAAAGGAAACCAGAAAATGGGCAGCGTTGCATGTTGCTGACAATTGTTGCTTCCACTATCGCAGAGTGAGTTCTACCTACTTAAGCCTGATAAAAATTGATTAAATCCTTTGAAAATAAATTAGACGAATGTTCATTATTGCAAGTGTTAAAAGAAATAAATGGAAGATCTATAGTATGGATTCTTCTTCTTCTTCTTTTTTTTTTAACCTAAAACACGATCCAAGTTAATATTATTCACTGCATATTCTAGGAAGCATACTCTAGTACAAATCTAAGCCGGATTTAATACAAAGGCTAGAATCCACTTATAATTTCTCTTTTCAAGGAATGAGAGATGAGAGAGCTGGAACACACTTTTTTCACCAATATTTTCACCTCTCTGAATCGGGAGATCCATCGCCATACGAGACCAGGCCCTTCTTCCCATCTGGGCTACCAGAAGGAGACCTGGACCTATCTCTGATAGTCCTCCTGGGGGATTGCGAATCACATAGTAAATTGCTTAAATTATCTTGAAATGATGCCCGAGTTTTTTCCATTCGCAGCGGCTCATGCTCAAAATGTTAGAGGAATCAACTCGCACAGAATTAAGTTCTGGTCTCAGCATTGACACTTATCGAGTGTGGAAGGTGAGCTTGTTTATTCTTTATCCAACTCTCTCTTAGTCAATGTTCTCTCTATCTAAAACAAACTCTCTCTTCTTCTTCTTCTTTTTTTTTTTAATATAAAAAGAAATGTTCTCTCTATGTGCAATTATAAATCGGCCATGTTGATGCCTTTTCAAATTTTATTATTCGAACTAAAATTGGAAATCTTTTACTGTTTCCTTAAATATAATTTCAATGCTGTTAAATAGCAACATTTTCTTTTGTGTCTACGCCTTTGATGGGTAGATTCTTCTGCACCATCTTTCAGTGACACGGATGTATGTATTCTATTTTGCCTAAAAAACTTCTGAGTTCTATGTCTCTTGGAGTAAATTAGTCCTTGTTTGAGTTGTTTGAATGTTCTCTAGCTTTGTTAGCTTGGGGAGCAGAAAAGAAACAATAAATGAGCCTATAATTAAAAGTTATCTATAAGCGTCCATTCTTGCTGTGTTTGAGATAGATGATCTTTAATTGACTTTATCTGTTTAAAACTGGCTTGTTAATATCTTGCATATTGTTATATTGAAAGGAAGAGCTTGATTGGGATGAAATGCTGATAAAGCGATATATTGGAAGAGAGGTACATGCTTCTCTGTCTCTCTTTTTCTTTTTTTTCCTTTTTTTTTTCTGGGGGGGGGGGGGGGGGGGGGGGGGGTGGTGGGTTGGTCAATTGGAGATGAATATGAGTGGAGGAGAATTTCTTTTGACGATTTACTTTGCTGCTGATTATACCCTCCTCAGATAACTTTTCGTCATCTTAACTTGCAATGATGTATTCAGACAAATCCTATTCCATCTTCTACATTATAGTCTGCGCTTGGCTACATGGTTTTCTGAATGCTAGCATTTTGTTCTATTCCTTTCGCTCTGTTAAATGAGACATTCTGGTCCTTTTTGTTCAAGAGAAAAGAGCGTGAAACTTTGTTGCTAGCATTTTGATCTTTTTTTGTTCTCCTTGAATTATATCCATTCTGGACAGGCTTTATGGATTCACCGTCGATTCCTTTCGCTGTGTTGGATGAGACATTTTGCATCCAATCTCAATACATATGAGCAAGAGGGGGGAATAAACAACGATGTCCTTTTCTTTACAGAAAATGAATCAAATCTTGTGAATTCCTGCTCATTTATCCTAGATAACAACTTCGAGGATTATCATGCACAAGCAACATATTCTGCTGCATATCTCTTATGGTTGATAAAGGTGAAATTTATTCCTTCCGTATCAACATCTTCATTTACTTTTGTTAATCCAGGCTTTCTGCCCAAATTACTTGAGTGATTCTTCCACATTTTTATGCTTACAGAACTGTCCAAAGCCACATGTGATCAAACTGGATGAGAAGCTTAGAGCATGCAATTTGAAGACTCTGCTTTACAAGGCATGCCCAGAAAGGTATTCACTTTGGGATTCTTTAATGGATTCCATTGAAAACTCTGATTAATAAGTTTGAAAAGTCGATCTCAACTTTGATTTCATTCCTTCCCCAATGATAGTGTAATTCTTGATGTGATGTAACTTATGAACTGTTGTGAAATAACTGGATTGGTTTCGGTTTGATATCGTAGTAGATATCGAATAAGCTAAAACATGTAGACTTTGGCAAATGAAATTTGCAGATGGAGATATTTGAAGCATTATGCTGCAAGTAGTGTTGTCCCTTCAGTGTTCTGTTGAGCATCTTTTTTTTCCTTATTTTCTTCCTTTCCCACTCTCCTATTCTCTCTTTTGCCTTTCTGACTCTTCATCTTGTTCCCTTTCCATGAAATCTTAAGTGTCTCCAACTAAATATTTATCGCTCGTGAAAGATGTCGTTAATATTTAATGGGAATTGTTCTTATATTCTTTTATTGTGAAAGATGTCGTTAATATTTAATGGGAATTGTTCTTATATTCTTTTATTAATAAAATGACGAGAAACTTAACATATTTATAAACTACAAAGATTAAATCATTAAACAATAAAATTTACACTTAATTTTGATAAGAAATAAATCTCTACCACTGTCAAAATTCAACTAAATTAATATTTTTTCAAAATTCAACAATTACTAAACTGTTGAGGTTAAAATACAACACTAAATATCATAACACGTAAAAGTAAAGTCACAAATAACTTCCACATATAAAGTTTCACAATCAAAATGGTATTATACGTTCAATAATTGACATGCTAATTGCTTCACATGTATTACTAACAATTTATTCGTCAACTATCAATATAATACCACTTATGGATAAAATATTAATATTAATATTTTTTAATTTGTTTCAAACGTGTAAACGCCTCTATGTTAATTTAAATTTTAAATATTTCTTATAAATTTTATATTTTTACAATTTTTTTAAAACACCCATCGGTATTATCAATACTTCTATAAAATTCAAACATTTAAGTTGACATTTAAAACATTGGTTGGTTGTATTATCGGTTCAAAAATAATTATAACTATTCCTTCATTAAATTGCCAATAGGAAAGAAAAATGCACAACAATTTACAAAATTGACTCGTTCAAAGTAAAACATCTATTCTGATGCACGATTAAAGTTGCAGCAGAGAACGGAAAGCTCTATCAGATACAAACTCCATCAAATTTCTGACAAGTGATACCAATCACTCGATTGACGATTAAACTCGGATAGTAAAAGACACGAATTCAGAACAGTCTTCACTTGTGCAAGATACTCTTCTTTGGAAGCTTTGATTTCTTTTGAGTGTGGTTCTGTCATTAAACTAGTAGATTAAAAAACTCGTCGAGAATCAAGAACGCAAGAAATAAACATGCAAAAGAACACCCAAAGGAGCAAAACTTTACCTTGTGTCTTTCAAGCGCTTCATAATCTGTCCTTTCCTTCCAATTGCTCTTTCTTAGTTTTATCGGCCTATTTCCGACGTACTTGCCTGAGATCAAGAAGGTCTAGGCATATAAAAACTATAACAAAAATGGGGGGATTTGAAACATGTTAAACTCCAAATCTCCTCTCAAAACTCTACCAACAACCCTTTTTTTTACTACTAGAAGTTGGATGCATGTGCCTTAACCCACTAAGCAAATGAATTTTTTTTTGTAGAAGACACCTAAAGCTATCCATAATGGTTCATTGGGATGGGCCTAGTTCATTTTGGCAAATTCTTTCCTGCAGAGGTGTGATAATATGAAAATCTTGGATTCTATCTGAAGGCTTTAATGTTTTTTCTAAAAGTAATTCTATTTTTCAACTTTTAGAAATACTTTTAAAATCTTCATCAAAATGCAAAAATAATAATAATAATAATAATAATAATAACAATAATAAATAAACAACAACAACAACAAACAAAATAAACAAAATTACAAAATTCTTCAGAACCTACATTTAAAATCCTAAAATTTGTGTCCAAAATGTTTATGAAAGAAAAAGGAAAAAATTTGTAGCTTAACCAACTTCTAAAGAAAAATAGAACTCTTTTGAACAACAATGTTATATAACAACCTAAACTGAACTTTTCATTAACACACTACTGCATTCCACCAATGAGGAAAGGTTTATTATATACACCATATATGAGGAAAGGTTTATTATATACACCATAGATGGTCCAACAGAGGGACGAAACTTGAAAGAACTGCAGGATCCATATAACATTGAAACTACAATCAGAACATTACCGTTCATTTCTTTAAGTGCTGCAGCAAGGTCAGTAGGATTGGAGAAGCTTACAAATCCATAGCCCTTGGTTTTACCAGTTCGCTTATCTCTAACAACCTAAAAATTCGACATCAATATGCATGTTAATCCATTGGTAAAAGGAAAATATTCCAGAGAAAAATATAGTCAATAACGACATAAACCATAAAGAAAATATCAAAATATTTTAGATCAAATCTGTAATGTCATCAAATAGTATATTTACCAAGATAAAAAGCCAAAATCGTTTGATATAAAAGATGCACCAATTGGTCAAAATAAATCACTTCTAACTTCCAAGAAATTATAACATGGGAATCACTTTAAACAACTGGGCAAATAAGTAATTTAAATTGACAGTGCTTCAAAAATCAAAATTTTTGTGAGTTAATTACAAGTTCGGCCCATAAAATGTACAGAACTAGTTACCCAACAATAATCCAAATGGGAAAAGAAAACTCTTCCAAGATAGGACCCAATACCATATACGAAATGGGAGAGAAGATAATCATATTTCATGGGGTGAATATACAATGATCACAAAGCACAAAAACTATATGCAGCATACATGGGGAAATCAATGGACCGATCAATATAACAGCTCCTATCTTCATCAAGATTCATGAGTGAATATCAAAAATTGCAAAAATATCTCAAAGCATTACTAGAAGTAGGGGACTCCCATTGTCTTCATGTTCCACTGAAAAATTCCATGGATAGTTTCGTGCCCAAAATTTTAAGGGACTTCCCTTGTACCCCACATAAGCAGTAAGATAGTCAAACTACCAAAGGAAAAGAAGACCCACTTTTAAAAGCTTGAGGGCTGACCTGTATCTGACAAGCTTAAATGACCCAATCATGTTACAACTCAAGCTATTCCATGAACCCGGTAAATTCTAAGGGATACAAGCTCCATAAAGAGGTTCCAGCTGCACAATTCCCAATCAGATGATCACGTCCTTCTTAAATAAAATTCTTGATCTCATAAATAATATTTAAGAAACATGAAAAATAGATTTAAATCTTGTTCTACGTCTTGAACTTTTATGCCTATTTTATTTTGTATTTCCAAATGATTCTATTTCAATCCTTCAACGTTACATAAAAAGACCATTGTAGTCATTAATTTTCTATTACTTTCTATAAATCATTTGACCGAAATTTGATATGACACGTCGCCACTACATAGATAAGTTTTTGGAGTCACATATAACAGGTTAGTCTCCAAACAAATCCCAAATGATTGACAAAAAAATTAACAGCAGTGACAAAATTAGTTCATCAAAGTTGGGATGAAAATAGAACATTTAAAAGCTTAAGAACCAAAACAGATATTTGAAAGAAGGAACCAAACAAAATAAATATACAAGTTTGAGTACCAACATAGGATTTGAACCTAGAAAATATTAGAAGAATGTGAAATTCAAGGAATGGAAACTTTTGGACATATCAGATCAAAGTCTCAAATGCTTTCATAATCATTATTGCATGTAAATGTACAAACAAGAGGTACCTAGATGCGTTACCACCCTTTAAACAAGCCAGAGCATTTCAAGGAAACTAATTATAATGCAAAATGCCAAAAAGTAAAATAATAATAATAAGTGAATCATGTAGAATATTGGACAAAATAAACTTACTCTAGCCATGTTGAATGAAGGAAATCGTGAGAATGATTTAGAGAGCACATCATCATTCACTTCATTGCCAAGATCACCACAAAACAGACGGTAGTCATCTGCAAACAACAATGAACATTTTTCCAGAGTAAGAGATCCTTCTAGCTAAACATGATTAGCATAAAAAACAAATCTAAAAAATTAGAGTACAGCAAAAGACATTGAAAGCACTAATTTCATTCCAACACTATAGCATTCATTATTTCTACAGCGCCAACGGGAAAAGGAAATCCATTCAAAGCATAGAACAAAAGAAAAAAAAAAGATTATACAAGTAAGAGTGCAGTAGATCAGTAACTATCTAAAAATAAATTGTCACATAAGTTTTTTTTATAAAAAAAAAATATTGTATATAAGTGCCTGAGATATTTAGAAATATTTAATAATGTAAAAATAAATTTCAATATCAAAACAGAATAAAATTATTTAAGTGATGGGCAACCAACAATATCCATAATCCAATGAAGTTTTTAAACAAACTACAAAACAGAATTCAAACACTTTTGGCCAATTAGAGGTCTCTTTTAGCCTCCCTATGTTTCAAATAGCTTTCCCTCCCTTTTGTATACATCATATCAATGAAATGGCTGAATGTTTCTCATTAAAAAATATAAAAAAAGAAGAAGAAGAAGAAATCAAACACGTGCAATTGCTCTTTTCTTTTCTTTTTTTATATATATTTCTTATGAAATGCCGAGCTTTCATTGAGAAAAATGAAAGAATACAAAGGGACATACAAAAAAACAAGCCCACCAAAAGGAGCCAAACTAAAAGAGCGGGCTCCAAGCTTTCTTTTTTATAGATTTGGTTAAGGTATCTTTTTTAGTGGGTGTTTTTTATTAGCACACCAACCTGGGAAATAGCCAAATCTGGACCTTTCTTCTGGAATTTGTCACAGGTATTTAGTTTTTCCTGAAGGAGAATCCACAAGAATACTTTCACCTTTATTGGGATATGAGAACATCAAATGCTCTTAGTCAACTCACCAAATGCTCTTAGTCAACTCAATATGGATAGGATTGCTGATGGTTTCAATGAAATTCCCAAAACGTGATAGACTCCAAATTCTAGAGTCTTGTCTGTTGTTTGGACTCAAAGGATATAAGAGTTGCTGAAGATTGGCCCATTCTTCAACTTCATTCTCAGTGAGATTTGTCCTAGTGGTAAGATTCCAAGTCCGATCTTCCTCTAACCATAATCGATCGACTGTAACCTCTTTGTGATTAACTATTGATAACTCTTCATAAGAGAGTGTTTTGTGGTATAATTTGGACAATTTTGGTGTGTAAATGTGAGAATCCTTATCAAAAGACCATGGAAAAGATAAGAAATCACTTCTATAGGTCCTTGAGCTATTAGAATTCTCAATTCCCTCATTTTGAATGAATTATGCTTAATTATGGATGTTTTGTATAAGAATGGAAGAATTTGTTGAGGGCAAGCCAAGTGCTTCCAAGGCTGTGAAATTGTTGCTGGAACATGGCAAGAAGATGCATTTTTGCTGGGGTCGGAAGCCGCTCAGGATGCTTTAGAGCGTGTGACTAGTTTTACCGTGTCTGTACAGCTTCCTGGTGCCGCCCTAATTTGAAGGACCCGATATAAATAGTAGAACAGTGTCCAGCCGCCACAAAGAGCCCTAGAATAGAAAATCTATTTGGGCAACGAAATTAGAGAACATTCCTTACCCATTTCGAGGAGAAGCCGACGCAGAAGAAGCAGATCCTTACGTCTCACTGAGCTGGGGAAATCTTCACTGCTGCAGAAGATTCCTTATTCAATGGGCTACATTTCTCTTCTACCCACTCTTCTCTTTTGTTGAACAAAATCCCACCTTGGGGGGGGGGGGGGGGGGGGGGGGGGGTTGTACTCGTTGTAGCTTTGTTTATTTATGTTTTAGTAACTCATATATATTTATGCTGATTTAATAGAGGTGTTTTTATTATTTCATTTTACTGATTTTGTTTGACCAACATTATTGGTTTGCTATGCTCACTTGAGGTTTGGAAAAGTCCTTGTGTTGCGTGTTTGCCTCTATTTCCGTAAGATTTCTCTCTTTGAAATAGAATGGTGAGTACTTAGGGATGAGACTCACCCTTTTGGGTATCTCGGGAGAGAGCCATGTCCGTTTGGGCATTCAACATTTTGAGTTTACTAGAGCATAGCTAGACGTGAGTGAGAGCATTAAAGTGATTCCCCTTTGATTTACCTTAATTTTGCA
Organism: Momordica charantia; assembly: GCF_013281855.1. NCBI lineage: Eukaryota > Viridiplantae > Streptophyta > Magnoliopsida > Cucurbitales > Cucurbitaceae > Momordica > Momordica charantia. The sequence goes on from NW_028275166.1 coordinate 29,342,115, forward strand.
TTTATTTCGCATTTTCTGTCTGTTTTCCATTTTCGGATGCTCCAGGATAGAATCGCATAATATTTCTGTTCTTGTTCATTTTTTTGTTTTTATCATTTACTGTTACAGCATCCAGATCACTCTAAACAAATTATTTTTATTTTACTTTTTAGTATTTTTATTTACTATTTCAAGTAAAACTGTAATCGCTGTGGAGACGACCTTGTTTTTATACTACAATGGATTTGGATTATTTAGTGTATACATGCAATAATTTTCCTTTAGTTGTGAGGAGACGAACAACTATCCTGAAACATCTTGGAAATCTAGTGTAGAGAGGATAATCACTTGTCCACTCATTGAGCAAAAAACGAATGATCTTCCCATCCCCTAGCTAACAATTATACCATCAGTTCACCGTCACACAGCATCTGGCAATAGCAATCCACGGGGCTCTGTATCGCGTTCGGATTGTGCTCCATATTTTTTTTAAGGAATTCCCCTTTTCATCCACTCAGCCACGTGCCTTTAAGCTTCTCTTTTCTCTCACTACTATAGCCACCTCATTAATATCAAATGGTCTCTCTAACTATGTCTGTTGTTCACTTCCAACCAATGCCTTTTGATTTAGAGCAAACAGTTCACTGACCTTCCTTCTCACAGGCCATCCTTTCACAAAGGAGAAAAAGCTTCTATGGATGCACTTTGTTCGTACGGGCTTATGGTCTATTTGGATGGAAAGAAATCATTGGACTTTCCAAGGAAATGAGCTCCCCTTTGATCGTTTTTTTGATTTCATTGTTTATATGGTTGTCTCATGGTGTAAATGTTCTCCATCTTTCCAACATTATAGTTTTAAAGATTTGATATCCAATTGGAGATGTTTTTTTAACTCCAGTGGATAGGAATTTCTCCCTTTTGTTCTCCCTTTTGTATCTCTAATTTCATATATCAATGAAATTGTTTCTCACGTGGTTGGATGTCTACCACTGTATCTAGTCTTCCCTTCTCTTTAAAAGAGGTTTCCAGCCTAAATTTTCCTTTGGTAGATGCATATCGCTAAAAGAGATGTCCATCAAGCTGATTTCAAAGACTCGAGAAAATTATATGTAACTATTCCTAGAGAAGCACGTATTTGTTAAAAATAAAAATAAAAAGAATACGAGCCATAACAAGTCTCGTGAAATCAAAGAAAGTAGATAATCCATACTTTCTGGCCACTCAGCAAGCGTTGGGTCCTCCCAAGATTGCCCGGCAGCTTTGCGAGGAATAGCTTTCTTTTTGGTTTCTGCTTTATGCTCGATCTCACTACTTGCTAGCGCAGCTTTAACACTCTCAAGAGCTTCAGGTGTTATCGTTTGGGCATCCCTTTGAAATAGTTGTTGGGCCTGTTTGCCAAAATAAATTTAAAAAAACAAAATCAGGAAAACGAAAAAAATAATAAAAGTTACAAGCATGATGAACAGCACTATAAATTGAACTAAAAGAATCCCTAATCTATCATAAATGTGTCGCCGGATGCCAAAATTTCCATAAAACTCTTTCTGGAAGAGAAAACAGAAACCCCACAATTCTAGGCACGAATTCGAATCTTATGCATATGTCGCTTACCTGCTGGTATTGAGGGAGAGTATAGACAGCCGGACCCGGAGCAGGAGTCGGATAAACTGATGCGACGGGGAGCGGAACTGGCGGAGGACCCGGAGCAGCGACATAGGGAGTCGGGTACTGAGCGGCTGCCGCTGGCGGAGCAGACTGCTGGAGATGAAAAGGAAGAGGAAAGTAGGAGGCGTTTGAAAACGTGAATTGGGCACCTGATGAGGAAGAAGCTGCTGAAGGAGCCGAGGAAGAAGGACCCGCCATGGCCAAGAGCAATTAGAACTCAGAATTAGGGTTCCAAATGCTCCGATTTTCAGGCTGCGAATCGCGAGCGGTTAGGGCACACTCGAATAAAAATTTGAACTTTCGGTCTCGGCCTCTCAGGTTTTTGGCCGAGGATACCCGCCTTTGCAAACAAACTTTGGAGGTTTAGACTTTAGAGTTGGTATTTATTGAGGTGCTTGGTGAAAAATAATTATTTCCTAAGCTCATTTAACCCTAGTCAAGTAACAAAAATATCACGAAACACACCAATGGAGCAAAATATATTATTTTAATGGTGATCGTACAATGAGTTAACAAATAATGACAAAACAAAGAACTTCACGTAGCACATCAATGGAGCAAAATATATTATTTTAATGATGATCGTACGGTGAGTTAACAAATAATGACAAAACAAAGAACTTCGTTCTAGAGTGATTTGTTGATTCTTAATTTTGTTTGTCCATAATTGATTTAACGAGTTAATCTAGATAAACTCGAAATTGGTAAATCTCAATCAATTCTAACAAACTCTGATCAAACTATTTGAATTTGGCATAGTTGTCATGCATAAAAATCAAAAAGCTTATTATTAGTTTCGGTTTCAATTTTCTCAATTTTGTAAAATTCGATTATGAGGAAGAAATTTTAATAAATTAGAAGGTTAGGCCATTTTTCGTGTTTCTTGTTTCAAAAAATTAAATAAATATAAATAAAATATTTTGTGGGGTGACAATCCACCAATTTGAACATAGCTCAATTGATTACGACATATATTTAAGATTGAGAGTTCTTATCATCACCCCACATTTTAATAAAAATCACCTCTAAATATGTTTTGCAAACCACTTAGCGAATCTCCAGTTTGACTAGATAGAGAGTCGAACTGAGGATTTTAATCGGGTCCAAGAGGGGTCAAGGAAGGGCATCCCTACCCCGTTTAATATTTAAATGATAAAATATTAAACATCATTGTATATATAATAATATCATTAGTATGTTAATTTTTATAAATATTGATTATATTATATTACACTAATTCAGTATTATTTAAAAAATATATATACATATCAAATAAAGACGTTATAAAAATAAAGAAATAAGAGAGGAATCCCCTATTTTATCGGGAACCATCCCTCCGTCCTCACCCCAAAATTGTAGGGACGAGGTCGGGGATGGGGAGAAAAAAACCCAACGAGGTTGGGAACTGACCATCCAACCCCACCCTACCTCCTACTTGTTCCATCCCTACCTATAAAGTGTATGATAACTGTTTTGCTTTCAATTGTATACTTTTGAGAGAGAAAAAAAACACTCTTCTACACTCTACAGATGTCGATATGATTGAGCTTAGAGTGAACTTCACGAGGAATACCTACATAGGGGAAGTAAACAATCCAACGCTCAAGTCAGTAAAAGTACGACCTTAGATCTCAAGTCAAATTTAAATCGTGTACACGAAGTGATAATGATGCTTTTATTTATAGGGAATAATTCAACATAAATGTCTAACCGTTCGACTGTCAGTGAAGTTTCATAGAGCTTGTTGTTTGCCCCTTTATCGAGCTTCCAGGTCAGTCGTGTTGGTTCTCTTATGTAGAAAGATCTTACATATTGACCTTTCTAAGATTTCAGTGTGGAAAGTCTATTTTTACCCTCAAATATAGTCGATCGGAATCGAAGGGAAGAAAATAACATTGAGTGGAGGAGGCTGCCTTCGTGTATATGTTTAATTCATAAACACTTGGACTAACCTTGTACAAATATTGAGTAAATTTTAACGCTCACGTCCTTGTGCACGATCTTCAAAATTGACAGAGGAGATGATTTAGCCTTTGACACAATAAAGTTTCTCTTCTGTAATCACTTTATATATAGTAAAATTATTCAATTACACGAACAACTTTTTTTTAATAGTGATCCCGATAAATTTAGATATAGCTCAAATAGTTAAGATATATATTTTCAACCAAAAAGTTGGATGTTCAAATTTTCCCTCAGTTAATTAGTTCCCACTGATTTTAATTAAACTGCTAATAATTTGACATCATCCTATCAGCTTTTTATGATTGAATCAAAATAGGTAATAACATATGGGGAAAATTTCGATGACACTCCTCCGCAAAATAAGTAAAGTAACATTTGAATTTCAAACATTTTATCGTTGTTTAAAGTTTGACGAAATATATATTTTAGTCCCTAATGTATGTGTGTTTTTTAATATAGTATTTATGGTCTAAACTTGTTAATTTAATTTGTATGTTTTAATATTTTTCAATTATACTTTTCTTATCGGTAGATATTAAAATTAGTTTGTGATAATTTTACATGCCACCATAAAATTTAAAGAATGAATAAAGTCACTGTTTATTAAAATGGAAAAGAAAAAACAAAACTCCTCTTATATAAGAGATGAAAGTTTATAATTATTCCTCTACATTTTTGCACAACATTTAAATTTTATTTTCTTAGGTGGCTGTTTCAATACTATCATGATAATCGATGAATATTCGATTCCTATTTCGATTCAAGACCGTTTTAATAACCAATATCAATGTAATTCTAAATTCAAAAAATTTATAGATAAAAATAATATTCATGTAGATTAATTTTATTTTGATTGTTTATCATTCAAGTTAGACACTTTTACCCCTAGAAATGGTAATTCCAGAAAAAAGTTGATACTCCCGTCCACGTTGTGACAGAAGCGTGTTCCATGTCCACGGTTTATTGGCCCACCCAAAGACTTCTCCTCGTCCTCCATTTATTATTAAATAAATTAATTAAAGATTCATATTTCTTTTTAGTACAGAGCTTAGCTTAACGGTAATTCGTACATAAGAGGTTACAAGTTCGAATTCTCCCAACACCTATTTGTTGTACTAAAAAAAATGTAATGATTGATGATTGAACTTCCAACATATAGAGAGGAGTAAATTATGTTAACCGTCGAATAAGTTAGTGTTGGCAAATATTAGAATATTTTACCAAAACAATGCTAAATTAAAAAAATACTCATGAAGTTGGCATTTTATTTAAAAAATATTTATATTATTTCAAAAGTTTTAATAGTAAACGTTTAAAAAATATAATTTGAACATAATCTAGAATGACGTGACAATTAATCTTAGAAATTTATCAGAAAAGCTATTATTTAAAAGTCTCGATAAAGTCATTCTCTTTACCATTTTCATCATCAACTTTTTTTATCATTTTTAGAAGCCATAGCTTCTTCTACGTTCCCTCTCTTATACGAGATTCTAAGTTTTAATTTTTTTAATTTTTTTAAGGAAAGTCAAAATTCCAGATTAATTATCACATCAACCACACACATATATATATTTTTTGTGATTTAGTAAAAAAAGAAAAAGAAAAGAAAAATAGCGAGACGCGGGTATAGAAATTGCAATAAAATTAAAACGCGGCCTTAAAAACCCAACTCCAACCAAAACCAACCCCCAGCTACATTATTTCACTTTCTTCAATTAAAAAACAAAAAACCATTAAATCAAAATCAAAATTAAAATCTGATTATTATTTTTTTGTTAATTTCAATTTTAGTTCATCAAATTAAATTCCCAGTCCCTTTTCTCGGTGGTCTACTCACTACTGGTCTTCATCTCCAATTGGGGGAAAAGAAAAAAAAACGAAAAAAACACGTTTTTTCCTTACAAAATTTTCCTTTTTTTTTTTTGGGTTATTATCTTAATTAATCCCACAAGATAACCATGGAAAAAAGGGCATTTAATCTCTTGGGTATATATGGTTTACCCCTTTTGAGTTAGGGTTTTCCTACAACTTTGGGGAAATATCTGATCAAATTTTTTGTCCTTTTTCCTTTTTTTTTTTGTTTGTTCAATGAAATTGAAATCTACTCTTCTGGTTCTATAATTTTTCTTCCGGGTTTACCCTTATCCACTGCTTGGTTGCAATGGAAAAGTCCCCAATTTTTATTTTTTGTTAAATTATTCCACGAAAATTTTGGTGGATTCTTGGTGAATTTTCCCGGATTCGATTGTTAGGGCACACCCTGAAAGGTTAGTCTTGTTTGTCTTATGTGGATTACTTGGTTCCATTTGGGTAATTTCTGTTACGGTCGTTTATGGTGGATTGGTAGTTAGGGTTAGATCGGATCATTTGGACTCTAACCATTCATGATTTCGATATATGTAATTTTTGTTTTTTTTGCTGATTTAGGTTTTTCTAATTTCTCATCGAGTATTTTTTACTTTTTATTATTATTTTTTTATAATAAAGAAACGGTCAAGGTCATATTGAATTGTTCTGGGTTACATTTTCAGCTTTTGAGAATCGGAGAACAGTGATGAATATTTTGGAGTTGTTGCTTCAGCAAATCCCAGAGAGAGAGTTGTGTCAGTGATATTTTAACCACAATTTTTAGTTTAGTATTATTATTGTTAGTTTTTTGAAATTCATTTCTCATCTTGGCAATATTCCCTTTTGATCGAATGGAAAAAGTTGTTCCCAATCTTCCAGCCCCATTTGATAACCAAATTAGAAAAGCTGTTTTTTCAAAGTTTAGAGTTAATATATCTGGGTAATATTTCCCATATTCATGTCACCAAGTATAAACTGGACCTGTCATATTCTATATATAAATCAGTACATTTCTTGAGAAGTACATGATGTTCCTTTTGTTTTTGATTAGTCATGAAGTTTTATGTCTCTTATAGGGAAGTGTCTTTTTACCTGAGAGTATAGTTAGATTGTCATTTCTTTGAATACTTGAAATGCTTATGTTGGTTCCTGGCTTTGATTGTTTGAGTTTGAATTGAAATGAAGATATATATTCTTTTTTTACTACCTATACAGATAAAGAAATGATTTTACTAATGTATCGAGTTACAACTTCTTAAACTAGTAAAGTAGATAATATCAATGGTGTTTCCCCGCTATTAGCAATGGAATTAACTTTGCTATTTTGGCTGACTTGCAGATGTGGAGGTAGCATATAGTTTCTTAACTATGACATAGTTGCTCTAATTTCAGGGTAAGCTGTACGTTTGACAATAAGTTGCATTTGAGGTTGTTTTGATTGATGAATTCCTTGTGCAGTGAACACTTTGAAGACTAATGTTCCTTTTTTTAGGCAGTGATATGGGGACAGAGCTTATAAGGGTTTGCGTTGAAGAAGATAGTGATGACTTTCCATCAGTTCCACCAGGTTTTGAGTCATATATATCATTTTCTCGGGAGAAGGTGCATAATCATGAAAAACAAGATAATCATGTCCCTGTTAGTTTGCCAACATCTGTCTCTGAATCACAATCAGTTAAAATGGAAACTGAGGCAGAAGTTGCCGATGTTGCAAAAGTAACGAGGTCCCTCCGGCGTAAACCATGTATAAACTATAGACAATATGATTACTGCTATGATGACGTGATTGTTACCGAGTGTCTTGATCAGGTGCTTTTTGGTTTTTCTCCTTCATTATGATCATCATCGTTGTTTATCCTGCATTGTGTGTTAATTTGGATTTCATTTCTGAGATTGTAATTATTTCGGTTGCAGGGTATTTCTTTAAAGCCTTCCCTTTCAAAGGGAGTCATCCGTGGATGTCCACAGTGTAATAATTGCCAAAAGGTCATCACTCATATCAACCTTCATTTACAATTCTCAAATTTTTATATCATCTCTTTACTTATAAGCATAATTTTCAGCCCATTATTTTTGTTTAAAATTGAAAAGGAAGGTTCTCTTTTCAATTTGTTGGGTATATTTTTTAACCTGCAATTAAGAAATTCAGGTCAGTTATGTTAGCTTTTGAAAGTTCTTAATTCAGCGTGAAACATAAATAGGTCAAGTACATTATTGTGAGTTCACAGAATAGTGGGAAGGAGGCTGGTATTTTGAACAATTAAGGATGGGTACAGTGTGATTCTTCGAATTGAACTGATATCCAAGCCGTTTTTACAGCCCTTTCTATCAATTCATTTTCTTGAGATTGTTTGATTGAGTGGAATCTTGGAACAGGTTGTTGCCAGATGGCATCCAGAAGAGTCGTGCCGGCCAGACCTTGAGGATGCTCCTGTGTTTTACCCAACTGAAGAGGTGTTTATCAATGCTTCTGGATTCTTGTATCATCGCATTGTGACCCTCCGTTTCTCCTGTTAAGTGATTTTGAAGTTTAATGTTGTAAATTTTCTGACATCCAAATTTGTCACAATTGTGGCAGGAGTTCGAAGATACTTTGACATATATAGCAAGCATACGAGCAAAAGCAGAACCATATGGGATTTGTCGTATTGTCCCACCTTCTTCTTGGAAACCTCCATGTCCCCTGAAGCAGAAACATATTTGGGAGAGTTCTAAATTTGCAACTCGTGTCCAAAGGATTGACAAGCTTCAGAATCGAGATTCAATAAGAAAGATGTCTAGGGTCTGCAATCAAATGAGGAGGAAAAGGAGGAGAGGCAATCGAAAGGGGGTTGATGTTACCCCTTTAAATGGAAAAAGTGGAGATGCCGGGTCTTATGAGGCAGAAAGATTTGGATTTGATCCTGGCCCTGATTTTACTTTAGCATCGTTTGAAAAATATGCGAATGACTTTAAGTCTCAATATTTTAGTAAAGCACTCAATGATACTGCAAAGGGATGTAATTCGTCCATGCTGCAAGAGAACGAACACTGGAAACCATCAGTGGAAAATATTGAGGGTGAATATTGGCGGATGGTAGAGAAACCAACTGAAGAGATTGAGGTTGGATTTGAGTGTCAATATTGGAAGTATTTTCCCGTGTCTTTCTTTACATGCTCTGTACAACTTTCTCTTATATATATATAAGATCTAAAAATTCTGTCTTTTTCTACTTACTAGGTGCTATATGGGGCTGATTTGGAAACTGGAGAGTTTGGTAGCGGTTTTTCAAAGAGTTGCTGTCAAGATGGCTCTACATCAGATGAAGATAAGTATGTAAAATCTGGCTGGAACCTGAACAACTTTCCCAAGCTTCCTGGATCAGTCCTTAGCTATGAGAGTAGTAATATATCTGGAGTCTTGGTACCATGGCTTTATATTGGGATGTGCTTTTCGTCCTTTTGCTGGGTAAGAGTACTTATGTCTGTCTTCATTATAACTTTATTTTCTACTTATTTTTCCTCTTCCATGTGGATGTGGAATGTCTATTAGGGATGTTCATTTTCCCCATGGAGCCTGGGGCGGGGAATCCCCGTTTAAATTCCCCACCAGGCGGGGATGGGGCAAAATTTTCCCCACCACCTAAATGGGGATGGGGACGGGGACGGGGAATACGTTCCTCGTCCCCATTCCCCATTCCCCGCCCTGTGTCATTTTTTTAATATTTATATATATACATATACACACTAAAATAATTATATTGTCCTCTTTAAATATATATGTGCCCAAAAAAATTATGTATTGTTCTCTACCCACCCACCTAATATATGTATGGAGAGAATTAGACCTTATAAATTAAGCAACTAAATAAAAATTTTTAAGAAAAAAATATATATTGACAAATAATTTAAAACATAAAAAAAGAAATGGGGAAAAATTCCCCGCGGGGAATCCCCACCCCGATCCCCACAAAATTTTGTGGGGAATTTTGTGGGGATGGGGAATTAAATGGGGGGCGGGGATGGGGACCCGCCCCGCTCCATGAACATCCCTAATGTCTATGGCTTTCTTCATTACTTATTGGTGACTAGATTTTGTATTCGTGGTCATTATGTGCACCTGTGGACTTCAGAGTCAATGCCGGTCTATATTTTCTGCTCTTGTTTCAACTTTAGGATATGAATAAGCATGATAAAGGAAGTAAACGTGCCACAAATTTGGGGGGAATCCGGAGAGAAGGGTTTCTCTTTTGCGCTCTATCTTGAGTGTTGATTCTGCCTAGAGCTGTTGTCAAAGGAAAAATTTCACCCTTTTGGGAACATTCCCTTCCACCCTTCCCATATCAGATTGCGAAGATCAACTTCCAGAATTCTTCTGCTTTCTTGAAGAGCAAAAGTAACAGATCTAACCTAGAAATGCCCCATTTTCTTTAATCTCCACAGAATTGAGTCTGGATTTTGGGTAGGTTTCACATTTTCCAGCAACACAGTGAGATTATTCCACTCTTCCAGTTCCCTGTCGAAAAGCGTCCTAAGTTTGAGATCCTAATTAAGATCGTTAGGGTTCCATATATCTTTTACCAAACTAACTTTTGCTCCTGAGATTCTGAAGATGGAAGGGAAAGTCACCTTCAGCGACTGATTTGAAGCCCAAACATCACTTCAGAAGGATATTTTACTGCCATTTCGCAAGTTGTAACTTACATTTTACCAGAAAATTTGGTTGCTTCTAGCAATTTCTTTCCAGGGGCTGTGGGTGCCTTTCCACTTCTTACAGCCATTCCAACTCTCTCCACTTTTTGAGCCTGCTCTAATAAGTGATTCCAGGTTCAATAATGAACATTATATATATATATGTATTTTTGGTTAGGCTCGTGGGATCTTTTTATTGGCCATTCATTTGTACTTCCATTTATCTTAACGAAAGCTGGTTTTACTTTTTTTCTTCAAAATCAAACATTAAATTTAGAATGTAAAATTACTCCTTGAAGAATCCCAAGCATGAAGCTGTTAGTTATATATATATATATATATATATATATGGATAGATAGATAGATTGCTTACGTTTTTATTTTTGATTTTCAATTTGCAGCATGTGGAAGATCACCACCTCTACTCTCTGAACTATATGCACTGGGGAGATCCTAAAGTCTGGTATGGTGTTCCAGGAAATGATGCTGGTAAATTAGAGGAGGCTATGAGAAAGCGTTTACCCGACCTCTTTGAAGAACAACCTGATTTGCTTCATAAGCTGGCAAGTTCCTTTGCTAATTTAAAGTGGTCTTGCTAGTTTCTCCTATCATTTAAAATACTAAAGTGACAATATCTAATAATGCCCTCGATTTATATGTCTTAAGTACATAAAAGAACTTTTTTCACTTAAATTTTTTTTTGAGCAAGATACTTATCAATGAAAAAGAACAAAAATGTTCAAAGATACAAACTCCTCCCAAAAGGAGTGAAAAGGAAAATGAGAAATAAAGCATAAAAACATAAAAAAGAAAGACTAAAGAACACAATTAGGGGGAGTTATAAAAGCCTCCAAAATCATACAAATCATACTAGAAGAATAATTAAAGAAGGGGTTAGAAAGAGCACACCATAACAAAGCCTTGAACTTAGCTAGATTGAAGCAATCTGTGGGAGACCTTCGGGAATCTTCAAATGTTCGTTGGTTTCTCTCAAACCACAATTCTGAAATGATGGCCTTGAAACCATTAATCCAAAGAAGATGGGCCTTAGAGTGAAACTTTGATCTACAAAGAAGTTGCATTATGTTGTGAGGGACCCGGAAATCCCAAACCCTAGAAAGGTTGAACATTTGGAAGAACAGAGACAACAAACAGCAGCATACGGACATAAGAAGAACAAATGGCCCTGTGATTATCCAGATTTAAAACACATCAAACATACGGAAGGATGAAAAGCCCTAGAGGCCAATTTCTTCTGTAAAACATCTGCAGAATTTACCCTACCATTAAGGAGAATTCAAATCAAGAAATTCACCCTCTTAGGACCGACCAAACTCCAAAGTAAAGAGCAAAAATCGGTACATAAGGATGGAACCATTGAACTGAGTTCACTTACAATTTTAATTGAACACAGAGTCATGGTGGGGGATTTTTTCCCAGCCTAGTAGAGGCTGCACGTCTTTTCCACTCTAATACTTGTCGGTAGTTGGTGTTTCATAGACTGTTTTAGTGTTTATGAAACATGCCAATAATGTTTGCAACAATATGATTTTCTTAATTATGTTTGGTGAATATGTTGGCCTAAATTTATATCCTTGAGCAGGTTACACAGCTTTCTCCGTCCATACTGAAATCCGAGGGTGTACCTGTATATAGATGTATTCAGAATCCCGGAGAGTTTGTATTAACCTTCCCTCGAGCATACCATGCAGGATTCAACAGTGGTTTCAATTGTGCTGAGGCAGTTAATGTAGCTCCAGTTGACTGGTTGCCCCATGGTCAAATTGCTGTAGAATTATATTGTGAGCAGGGACGAAGAACTACTATTTCCCATGATAAACTATTGCTTGGTGCTGCGAGGGAAGCTGTGAGAGCACACTGGGAACTTAATTTACTGAAGAAAAACACTGCGGATAACTTAAGATGGAATAGTGTTTGTGGAAAAGATGGAGTCCTAGCAAAAGCATTCAAGGTAAATCCTTGCTCTCTCGCTCATATTTACTGGTAAGTTCATATCCAAAAAGATGGTTCTTATTTATTCTGAAATTATGAATTTGAAGGCTCAAGATCAAATCTTCACATTGGTATTTTCTTTCTCCTTTAGTTGCTAATTACTCTTACAATGACATTCGTACGAATTGGGGGCATTTATCTCTCATCCTTAGGTTACTTTCATGTTCTTGAACATTTTTTTTATTGAAAAGTGAATGAATTTAAGGACTCAGTTCTATAATATTTTGAATGAGAATTTACCATTTCAAATGGTGTAACAGAGAAGACTAAAGGGAGGATGAGTTGTGGAGTCTTGTGCAATAATGTTCTGAGTTGAAACTTCATATCATCTCTAAACATTTTGTTGTTATGCAGAGGCGTGTTGAGATGGAGTGTGCTAGGAGGAACTTGCCTTGTAGTTCTTCTCAGGCAGTGAAGATGGAGAGCAACTTTGATGCCTCTAATGAGAGAGAATGCAGTTCATGCCTCTTTGACTTGCATCTGTCTGCAGTAGGGTGTCGTTGTTCCCCAGATAAATTTGTGTGCTTGAATCATGCAAAGCAGCTGTGTTCTTGTGCTTGGGGAGAGAGGTTTTTTCTATTTCGCTATGACGTTGGTGAATTAAACATGCTTCTTGAAGCATTGGAGGGAAAATTAAGTGCAGTATACAGGTGGGCTAGGCAGGATCTTGGTTTGGCGCTCAGTTCTTGCATTTCCAAAGAAAAGATGCATGGAGGTAAAGTGACTCCTTCGTCTGAAGGAGCAGTATCTACAGAGTTCAGTTCACAATTATCAACTAAGTCTTCTGGGAATCCTCAGTGGAAAGAATTCTTGAGACAATCCCCATTACTGTCAACTTTGACCTCTATTAATAGCCTGTCTCAACATAGCAAAAGGTTATCTGAAGTTACCGCTTTTCTAGAAGATAAGAAGTTAGTGGATAAGAAGGTAGTTTCTACACTTAAAGGATCTGGGATGGAAGTTGAGCAGCAAAATCATAAATCTCAGGTGAAAAGAGAAAACTACGATTTCGTGACAACCAGTTCAGGGCTTGCAGGTTTGCAGTTCTCTGAGGAGGATAAAAAAGCTCTGAATTTGGTTAAAGTAAAAAACAAAATGGATAAAACGTGTCCTGAAAATGTCATTCTACTAAGTGATGATGAAGGTGATGGGCCAAAGAAGACAATTTCAAATGGTTTAGCGGAAAGTTCATTAGTAAAGCATTTGAAAACTTCAGATAGGTTCACAGATGTTGATTCTAAGGCTAGCCTGTGCAACCACAATGAAAATGCAATCTTGCACACCCCGGCGACTGATGCAACCACTATGGGAGAAAAGGAGGACAACTTGTTGACTGAAAGAAAATTAAGAAAATTGAGTAATTGCCAATCGAGCATCGTACCTACAAATAGTAAACATTCTCAAAATACTAACTTATTGGTCAGAAGTGCAGTGAGTGCTATTCAGAACAACAATTTTTCAGAAGCAGGATTAGGACCTAGTGTTAAAGTATTTCCAGTTCCAACAGATACCGATTCTCAAAAACCACAGGCATGTGGCTCTGGAAAACCGAATGAGGATAAGCATGGAAATGTGGGAACAAGTGCTACCTCATATTTGTCAGACACTAATAGAACTGCTTCTGGAAGTTTATCTTGCAATCAACCTAATGTCGATAGATTCTTGAGGCAAAAGGGTCCTCGAATGGCAAAGGTAGTACGGAGAATCAACTGTAATGTAGAACCTTTAGAATTTGGAGTTGTGCTTTCAGGAAAGTCTTGGTCGAACAGCCAGGCCATTTTCCCAAAAGGTAGTAAAATCTATGTTTTACAGTTTCAATTAGATATCAAAAGACAGATTGTTACCAAAATTTGTCAACTAGGACCTGATTCCACTAGTTGCATATTCATGTTGTACTTTGCAGGATTTAAGAGCAGGGTCAAGTATATAAATGTTTCAGATCCGACAACTTTTTGTTACTATGTTTCTGAAATTCTTGATGCAGGACGAGAAGCACCACTTTTCATGGTAAAGTTTGTAACTTATCTATAGCTCTAATTATGTTAAACCTTTTTCCTTTTGGTTCATGTTTACTTTATCTTATAATTATTTATGAAGTACTTGGTAGGAGGGCATTCATTAATTTTGGAATGAACAATCTTGAATTACCTCTTTTTGTTCTTTATGGTTAGAAAGGAATTGAAGATTTTATTTTGGGGGAAGGGAAACCTTTTGAGGTCCTTTGGGAGACTCTGTTTCTTTTGTTGCTTTTTTGATGTGAAGGCTATAAGCTTTTTTGTAATTATAGATACATCTCTTTTGAATTAATTTGAACTTGAAAGCCTTACCTTTTTATAACTTAGTGAGGGGGTTTCCCCTTTTTGTACATTATCTATCAGTGAAATCATTTTTATGAATAAAAAAAATCTTAGAATATATTGTTGTCCATGGTAACTTCTAGTTCTAGATGGCTTCCCCCATTCTGTGTACATAGCCTCATTGCGTTCTCCTTACCCATGCTTTCTGGATGGCTTTACTCCCTAGAGTAAGTTTGTCTGCCTCTTCCATGGTTTAGTTTCTTTTTTGTTAAGATGCTAATCCCTAACCCCAAAAGTGTAGAATTGAAAATACTGGTTCACATTAGGGTTCAACCCCAATTGATAAAGGAGAGTAGTTCATCTTATGGAAAGAAACCATGAAATAGCTTCTGAGACTTCTGTAGGACAAGCTATAGTAGTTTGGCTCTTAGACGCAATAGTGAAGATCTTCTGATAGCCCCCAAATCTTGAAATTCTTTTGGAAGTGTCACTGTTAAAATGCCTTCATTTGGATGCCTAAAGTATTCAACAAGAGAGGATGCTGAATCTTTTCAAAAAACATACATAAGAACTCTTTATCATAAATCCCCGTCTCAGTGTCCCAATGAAGATATGACCTACTTATTGAGTAAGAATGAGTGATGAGGTCACCTTGGCAAATATCACACCACACCCTGAAGATGGAGAAGTCATACCTGGTTTTTCTTTCTTCCCAACCAGGTTGGGTGAGATGGTGAGACTTCGACAGTTAAAGCTTAATTGAACATATGAAAGTTTGCTGTGGTGGAGTCCAATACGGCCCATGGATGCTTTGGTTGTATAGGATGGTTGGGGTTCAGGGTTGCTTCATCACCAAAGCTGCGGCTGGTTTCTATAGTGAGACGAGAATTGCAGACCTTTGGCAGTGGATAAATGGAAATGGCATTTCTTTGGTCCTCAAAATCCCTATAAATCAGGAGTAAAAAGGACGGCTAAACAAGCTAAGGAGACTTCGCAGTTAGAGCTACCTGTCCAGTCCGAGGGCCCACTCTGTTAGAAGAGTTTTCTTGTCATCATGGAATTACTAAGGTCGTGGGAAGGAGGTGGCTCCATAGTTACTATAAAAACAACTTTTTGGGTCTCTAAAGAAAAGAAGGGAAGAAACAACGGCAAGAGACCTTTTGAAAAAAAGGTTGGTAGAGTGAAATGTACCAAATGCATCTCAAATGTTCTAAAGCGCACAAAGTAGGGAGCTTGGCTTAGATCACCAGATTTTCTATAGAGAGGGGTCAGATTCCATTGAGGATGTGATGAGAGGGTTCCGTTTAGAGGTCTCTTGGCAGAAATATTGGACTAGTGGAGTTCTAAGTCTTAAATCTCAAGTTTGATTACTTTCTCTTTTGAGTTGGAGATAGAATGAATGTCCAAGAAAAGGTTGCAAAGAGCTCTTGAATCTAACCAAGGATCTTCCTAAAATCTGATGGTTTTGTAAGCTTGAAAAATCACAAATTTGAGCATAACTTCTTGGTTTCGTGTGATTTTAGGTGAAGGGCTGCCAGCTCTATTTTATTTGGGCGTTTTAGTTAGCCACGAAATGTTGTACTTGTAATAATTATCGTTCAAAATGCTTCTTTTTCATGGATTAATCACAGCTACTTTAAGGATAGGGTCATATATTTGCTTCTCAAATTTCATATGCCAATTGCTGATCTTACCAAGATAAGAGTATTTTTCTCCATCTATTTTTGAATCAGTTTTGTTTTGGATATTAAGAAATGGTAACTATATATATATATATATATTTTTTTTTTTTTTTTGTGAAAGAAACAATTTCATTGATAACATGAAATTTCAAATGGTAACTATATTTTGAGCAGTTATCTTCTGAATAGGTATTTATATGGCAATGATGGTTGCAGAGGCCACCCTTATTTATTTTTTTATTTTTTTATGAGAAAGCTTGTGTCTCAAGTCTAATGTACAATATGTGATTATCATTGGAGATATAATATACCTAGATTATTTTATCTATTTTCAGGTTTTTTTGGAGGATTGTCCAAGCGAGGTATTCATTCATGTTTCTGCTGCCAGATGCTGGGAGTTGGTTAGAGACCGAGTGAATCAGGAAATCGCGAAGCAACATAAATTGGGGAAAACAAATCTTCCTCCTCTACAGCCTCCTGGGAGTTTAGATGGATTTGAAATGTTCGGATTTACGTCCCCGGCAATTGTGCAGGTAAATCATTACCTAAAACCATGCCAGTTAGGTTGCAAACTACATGATAATAAGAGAAAATTTGCCTATGACCAATCCTAAAATTTGTTATTTGCACCTCAAAGCTGAAAATGTGGTTTGGAACATATCTACTTGAAGTATGGAAAATCAGAAGTCACATAGTGATCTCCCTATCCCTTGGGCCATGGTGGCTGTCCAGTATCTGAAAATTGGCAAAACAGCTGTCAGATTTGATTAGTGCACGTTCTAGGGTGCTTTGGGGGGAAGTGCAAGTGCGGAGCGAAGAAGGAGGAGGCACTTGTCTCCTCCTACTTTGTGGTAATTCAAAAAGTATACATAGAATTCCTAATATTTTATAGTCTTCCTTTAGTTTGCCCTTCTTAAATTTAAATTTATAGAATGGAAAGATTATGTCTAAAAAGAAGCAGAATGTAAAGTTTTCCCCCTTCCTAAGAATTTTTTTAGCTCTGCCCCTAGGGAAGGGAAGGGAAGGTAGAATAGCACCTAGTGCACAACTCGTATTCTCGCAGCGGGCTTGGTCCAAATATTTGAGTTGATACATTGAAGAACTCTAAAAGGAGAACACTTCATCTATATCTTATTCATGGTTTAATAGGTTCCTCATACTGGTGCATTGCTCTATACTTATGCAGGCTATTGAGGCAATGGATCGAAATCGAGTATGTGGTGAGTATTGGGACTCTCGGCCCTATTCTCGACCCCAAGTGCAGAGTCCACAACATTCTCAGCCAACCGAAATTAGTCGAAACTTGCAAACAACTGAAAGGAACGACGGGGTCGATCCTAGGCCTGGTGGAGTTGATATAGTACTTAGGGGATTGTTGAAGAAGGCAAACCTTGATGAACTAAACTCGCTCCATACTCTCTTAAATGATAATAGGCCAACAGTTGACCAAGGCGAGCTGACTCGACTTCTCAACGAAGAGATTCTAAGTCATCGAAGATGATTCATTGTTCAGTATTTTGATTTGACTCAACTTAGAGGGCGCGGCATTTATCGACTGCTGTAAATACAGAGTTGCTATCAGTAACAGGTTCTACTTTCTTTTTGTTTTTTTTCCTTTTGTAAATGCTTCTTTTAGCCTGATGATTCTAACTTTTGGAGGAAAAGGAAGGGAAGTTGGTGAATTCCTCCAATTCAAAATTTGATTAGGTTCTTACAGTGGGGAAGAGCTGGAAATTTATTGGGGTGGATACAGATTGTTGATGTGACTTCCTGTCCATTGTTTTGGATTAGGCCTTAGGGTAAGGTAATACCAAATATACATACATTCTCTCAAAAAACTACTCTTGAAATTATTTGAAGGTTTAGTGTAGACAAAAATAATCCCTTGTTTCAATTTCAATAAAACCCATTTTGGTTTATATAGTTTGGTTTGTGCCATATAATTTGGATTTTGGTACATTGAAAACAATGGGTTTCCCTAAATGTTGGTTAAATTATCCTAAGCGAAGGAGTTTTTCTTTTGTCTTTTATGTCTACTTGGGGTTATTGAGGGCACGTTTGGTAACATTCCCATTTCTTGTTTCCAATTTTTTTAAGAAATCTAAGTATTTTTCAACTAACTTTGTTTCTTGTTTCTCTTTTTTTAGAAACAGTCTTACAATTGTATAGAAATTTTGGAAACAACTAAAATTAATTTCTCATTTATTGTTCCCATTTCTAATTTATTCCAAAACATAAATAAAAAGATTGTTTTATCGTACTTGAATTCTTAGAGGTTGGAATCATGCAATACATTTTTCTTCATTAAAGATAAAAGAAACAAAAACAAGAAACATGAACGTTACAAAACGAGTCTTGAATTTTCAAAATTTATGATTTAATCTGAGTTTTGCAAATTAATTCTATTTGGTTCATGTGTTATTTTTTTTAAGGTAATTACATAAAGTTTAAAATTTTTATTGTAATAGCATAACTCAAAAGTCATTATGGTATGAAGTGAAATTTCTCTATTTTTTTTTTCTGTTAGTTACAACAATGATAGATAATAGACATTTAAAAATATTTTTTTTATAACTAGGGACTATATAGATTCAAGGAAAATTTTAATGGGTGACACTCCTTCAAAATTTGACAATATTTTTAAATTTTCCGCGAGCCTATTTTGACATTTTTATGTAATTATTTTTTAACATTGTACATCATTCATTTACAAAATGCAAGGGTATGATATAGTCCATTGCTTTTTATCAATGATAGACTCACATATATCAAATGATAGACTATATATCGATAGATGATTATCACTAATATAGTCTATCATTGATGAACCATATTATTGATAGATTATATCATTCATAAACGTCTATCACTGATAGATCATGTGTAAAAGAACCAAGTAAAAATGTATAATTAAGCATCTGATAGGTTAAAAGGATCGCTACTATATCAAGTTATAGTTGTCTATCACTCAATATATATCTAAAGGCAGAGGTTTCGCGATCTGATCTTCTTCTTCGCCTATCGCTAATAGAATAGCTTCGTCCGAGAAACTCATCCCCTTACTAATCAAATCAAGCTCATAATCAGACACGAGTGAGACGAAGAGTGGAAGGCTTGAGCGAGGAAGGATAGCGAAGAAAATCTATAAATAGAATGTGGGTATTACCACTATACCAAGTTATAGTTGTCTATCACTCAATATATATCTATTAGTCTATCAATTATATATTATATGTATCAGGTGATATAGTTTATCATTGACAAACTAAGTGATCTTTCAAGACCATTTTAGTTTTTCGTTTCTCGTGGGTGGGTTTGGATTCATAGTGTTTTTGCTATATTTTTAATTAATTGGACTTATTTCGCTGGATAGGTAAACACCCCTAAATACAACCATTAAAATTTAAGAACTAAATTTATAATTTAACTTTTAATAATCCATGTGTAGGTGAGCATGCTTCGGCGAGACCACACCAAATGGTATGTTAATGCAAAAAAACAAAAAGCTACCAAAACCCAAAATGTAATTTTCTTCCAATTTAGTTTCCTCGTCTTAAGGATAGCCTTAAATCAGCTTCCTTTGCCTAAAATCTCAATTAAAGGTTTTTTTCTTTTAATACAACATGTTGAGTTGAAGATATGTGCCAATTATGCCAATTACTGTTGAGTTATGCTCGCTTTGCTATTAAAGACTCTTGATTTAAGGAAACAATCACAAAAGTGATTCCACGTCACTTCCTCCTTTGCTCTCTTTGAAACACATGCCTACAAGTTTGTGTGACATGCCTATAGTGCTGATCTATTCTACACTATAGCAATACAATCATTTGCATACATGAGTTGCTTCATACATCCTACCAAGTCACAATAACGTCATAGATATTCTACTAGTAATCTACGATTAGCGAGAATCATAATAAACTTCCTTTCTTATATACTCAAGGATGAAAAATGAGTAAATGTATGCTCTCTATTATACTAGAACTCGACCAAAACTCAATTCGAACCGAATCAGCATCGGAGTGCGTCCGGCGCGTTTTTGTTCTTGCTCCCTGTTGTTTACCTTGAGTGTCCAAGGAAAAATGTCAATGAGGTAGATAATATATAGATCATAGACTCCCTGTCTTATAGCAAGGAAAATAGTGCATTGATTGAACCAAAATTATGTGCATCTTCTAAGTTTGGTTAGGAAAGATGGTACACTTCATATATGGCTGAACTGAACGTGGACCAAAGTTTCAAACCTCTAAATCAAATGCATTTACCGAATCATGAGGAGACTAATTTTTTTTTTTTTTTTTTTTTATAACTTGGAATTGATAGCTATTTAGCTTCTTACCCCTATAATCTGGAGTATTTGCGTTCGCTCTAATTTTCGGAATCGAAAGGCATCAAGAATATTTGGTATTAAGTTCCATGTCCTTGTTAACGGTGTCGGTCCTTGAAAGCATGGGACTATAATGAATAAAAAAGGATGAAAGTTGGATTTTGTGTGTTAAAAGTGTGCCGTCTTGTTGGATTTTCAAACTTAGTGAAAAAGCTGGATGTGTGGAGGCTACCAATTTATATTTTATATTAAAAAAGAAGGGAAAAAAATATATATAGTCATTACATTTGGCTTGTTTTTCCTAAGTAAATTAATATGGAAATGGTTGAAAGAAGATTGAAAAAAGATGTTGAAACAATTTGAGAAAATTTCATAAGCGAAAAAGTCGCCATCGAGGACAAAGTCATCGCCATTGTGAAATTTCTTTTGCTAGAGACGACATAAATAAAACACCATAGTCGAAAGAGCAATGGAATCTCATAGTATAATTTGCCTTCGAAAATCATAACGAATCACCTTATTCTATTCTAGTTATTGACGAGTCGTTGTGTTATCGACATGCCAAAATAATATGTATTTAAGGATGTTCATTTTTTTCATGGGATAAGATATTGCAGGGACTCGTCCAAAATTGGGTGGAAAATCCTTGTTTAGATTCCTGGGGTAGGTATGGGGGACATTTTTTTCCGTTACCTAAATGGAAATGGGGATAAGGAACGCATTCTTTGTCTCCGTTCTTTGTTCCCCGCCTGCCACAATTATTTTTAAATATATATTTATATATATACTAAATATTAATATACATTTTTCTCGTTACCAAAACGAGGGGGGAGATATGTGTGTGAAAGGTTTTAAACTTGAAGTTTTATCATGAGAAATTAAGCAATTAATAAGAATTTTTTCTTAATTATTTAATTGAGAAATAGTTTTAAAAGTTAAAAATAATAAAGGGAAAAAATCCCAGTGGGAAACTCGATCCCCATAAAATTTCATGGAAAATTTTACAAGAATGGGGAATTAAATGGGGGTGGAGACGAGGATGGGGAAGGCTTTCCCAATTTGCTTAAATTTAATATATTTTTACTTTGTTCATTACTCCTTTTAGCCCCAATTTGGATGAAACAAAAATTATTAGGCTTTGTAATTATAAATTCTATAAATACAACAACTATATACAAAGATTTTCTATCTTTGAGAAAAAAAAACATGAAAATTAAAGTTGAAGCAAACTTCATGTCACCTTAATATTTGCCATTGAAAAATGGCATAACTTTGACTAAATGTAATGGAAGGGATTATGATGAAGGCTGAAAGAAAACTACCAATAAAAAGATGACAAAGGTTTCTAGTTTTCTGAGCTCTATTGTTAATTGAGCAAAAATGTTACATAAATGGTCTACTTGTGTTGATATCCCAATTATTATACCCATCTTTATTTTATGATCATAATCACACAAAATTACCAACAAAATATCAGTTGATATTCAGAACTGAAAGTAGGCTGCAACCAGGCTTTAGGTAAGCTTGTGAATGGTTTTCATGTCAACAACTTCCTGGAGAGTCCCCTTCTCAAGATGGTCCCACCACTTGAATAAGAAGTTGTTCACAACCAGCCTGAACCAAGGCGACAACTTTACCCCATCTTCTCCAGCATCTGCTTTCCTCAACAGCTCTTTCAATTGTTCCTGGTTCACGTATTTGATATCCGCCACTTCGTCTGGGTTCAGATTGACATTTATGTTCCGAACCACGAAGAGGAGGTAATCAACTGCAAGCAACAAGATATGAGGGCAATTATTGAACTTGCCATAAATTCGAAAAACTCGAAGCTAAGCTGATAGGTTATGATATATTCAAATCTCTTATATATACTCTTAACCCTCCCTCCTATATGCAGGCTTAGCTTGAAAATGAGTAGAATACCCAGACGAAGGAGAGAATTATTAATATTATTAGAGAGGAAATGATATTATAAGAGTTTGAATGTATGACTTCTTGTTCTAATACGATATTGATCAATAAACTCACAAGCTTAAACTAGTCCTTCAAGGCAAGATACAACTATAAAACTTAAACAAAAGACTTCAGAAACGTGCAGCAGACATGTTATGTAGTGATTTTCCTACAACAATTTCAGTTCCATTTCTAACAAACCAACCAAGTAGAATAACTTCAGAGCAGAACAGATGAATGTAAAACGGTAGAGATAGAATGATTACGCTCGTGCTCTCCCCATCTTCCATCAGATGGTGCCTTGTAGAGAATGCGGCCAATAGAAATGAATTGATCAACCGGCACGTCTTCAGCAGCAATACCAAGTTCATCAAAAAGTTTCCTCTGTGCAGCATTCCTTACTCCTAGAGTTCATGAAGAAAAAATGTTTGTGATAGAGCTTAAGTGACTTTATAATGAAACTCCTATCACAAGCATACCAAGTGAATCCTCCTCAATAAGCTCAGATTCCCTGTACAATGGATGGCTGCAGCAAGTGTTCGTCCAAACAAGAGGAAATGTTACCTTCGTAGGAGAACGTTGCTAACAACAGAGAAAAGGAAAAGGTTGTTACAGTATATATTACTATGTATAATAGTGTAAATGTATTAGATCTAGGGGTTTATTAGTATTTTCCCATTTATTGTAATTTGACATTCTTGTAGTTCAACACTCCTAGGCATATTTCATATATATGCGACTTCAGTATATGAAATATAACAAGTACTCTCTCGATATTAAACTACATGGTATTAGAGCCTCGTCTAGAGTTCTTTTCGAGGCCATTGGGTTTTCTTCCAAGTGGGGCTAGAGTTTGAATTTGGGTCATCACTTTGGAGTAGTTGTATCTCAATACTACCCATTCTAGGAGTGTCATCGTCAAGAGAGTTGGGTTAGGCATGTAGGAGGTCTATTTTGAATTCTGTCACTTGTTCTTGCCATGTCTCTTGTACATTCAGTTTGTGTGCTTGGTGTAGGTATAATATGCTCGAGTATGAGGTTGGTTTGGAAAAAATCCAGTTTTTCTCACTGTTTAGTTCTGATTTTATCTTTCTTTCCTTCCTTTCTGATACCCATTAGATTTTTGTTTCCACATCTATTCATTTTTAGCTGCGGTGGGGGATAAATGAAAAAAACATGGAGAGAAAAAGTATGAGGAAAGAAATTAGGGAGAGTGAAAGGTTGACGGTTGAAGATGGTCTAAGAAACCCAAAGAGAACATGCATTGCTGAAAAATGTTAAGGTTAATACCCAAAATATTGTAAACTACATACCTGAAGAAGCAACTCAAATCTAGAGTTAAACAAGAAGACACTGAAAGCTCTATGGAGCGCTTTGTTTGACTCAATATTATCCATCAAGTGACCTGCAAATTATAAGACCAAATAAATAATCAAGGTGACCACAGTAAAAGGTTAAACAAGAAACAAAATTCATAGATTAATTAGGTGAATGCGAGGAGTGGCGAAGTGGATATATGAGACGTACATCCCACTAAAATCTACGTCAATTTGGAAAAGTATATACTTTTTTTAGTTATAATTAACTTGCCGTAGCATAATTAAATAATGTATAAAATACACACAAAATGAGGTGATGTAGCACTTTATTGAAGTTCCAGGCAATGATGAAATTCAATCAAATAAATGATAGTCACCATTTTTATTATTATTTTTTTTAAACAGTGGGTGTGTGGAAAACCAAGTTTTATTGAGAAACAAGAAAGAATATACAATGTGCGAACAAAAAAGCAAGTCCCACAAAAGGAACCAAAGCCCTAACCTAGCAGAAACATACTCCAATCCAGAAGCCTTTACTTACAATTATATTTAGAATCACGACCCATGTTCAAAAGAGCTTTAAGAGGAAGATTTATTACTTACAATTATATTTAGAATCATGACCAACAATATTATCATTTTCGTCCACCAAAATGCATCTGCAAGGTTTCATTTGAAAACAATTTCATCAGTTTCTGGCATGATTAAGCTATTGATCAATAAGAGCATGATGTAAGAGGTAACTAAAGAAAGAGGAAAGGAAAACAGAAAAAGAGGCAGATCTAATTACACTCAAAGTGTAAGTCTTTAAACGAAAACCATTAGACAGAAATTCATACACAACTCAAAAATTAATTAAACCTAAATGAATAATCATAGGCCCCTGTGAAACATCAAGTGTAATAGAAAGAAACACAAAAAGCACGTTCCGGGTAATTTTGGTGAGAAAGGGGTAGCAGGGACCCTTTTGTCGGTTAGGCATAAAATTGGTGTGATGCAAAGGGGTGGGCTAGTTAGCCAGGAGGTACAGGTAGGACAGAAAATAAATGTGGGGTATCTGGATTTTGGCTGAACTGAATGTAACCGGTGGAGCTAGTTTGGTCTCTTGAATTATCCCTTGCAAGTAATCAAACGAATGAATTTGCACTAGTTCCTATCAAATAATTAGAGGAAAACTCTGAGAAAAGTACAACAAATTTCAGCATGTAAAGTAATGCACACGACAAAGTTCTGCACTAATCAGACCTAGAATGTGGTACTCAAAATGGAAGATAACAAACAACCTCATAGACTATCCATCGGGAGTAAGAATAAGAAAATGGGGAAAAATGAAGGAAAGAAAGAAAAAGAGAGACGAAGTTAATGCAACCGACATTCTGACTTCTCCTTGTACACTAGAACAAAATGGAACAAGAAAGGAAAAATAAACAAGTTATGTTGATGGATTTACCCATCATGGTTCACTCTAAGGTGCCTTTGAACTTTCGGCTGAAAGTGAGTTTTCAAACTACAACTCCATTGGATGGTGTTTTTTTTAACCAAAAAATGAACTTTTCATTGACTAATGAAAAGAACAAGAATTTTCAAAGGATACAAGCTCCCATAAAGAGTGAAAAAAGAACAAAAAGAAAAAAACACACCATGAATGGGATATGAAGGCATCCAAGTCAAAACAAATATCATTTCAAGAATAATTAATAAGCAAACTAGAAAGCAAAGACCATTAGAAAGCCTTGAACTCCTCAAAAGTTCTTTGATTGCGCTCAACTCATAATCTCGAAATGATGGCCTTGACTGCATTAACCCATAACAAATACACCCTCAGACACAATTCAAGCCCTAAACCCATATAGAAGCTGAAGAAGATTACTCTTTGAATCATCACGAAGAACCATTAGTAGCAATTTGCATAGGTGTTTCATCCAACCCCTTAACTTGACTCGACTACTTTTGAAACATTTAATCCAATAGCCAAGCCTACAAGGCTGGCTTCTAAGTCTAGCAAAAGCAAACAGCAATTCCTTATACTTTGAAGCTCACCAATTTGCAAACTAAAAAAAAGCCTCTGTTTAGCTTGAAACAGAATCAAAATATGGAGCAATTGCTAATGCTATTGGTAAATTAACAAGGACTGGATAAATTCCCCTGTTCCAAGTTCACCAAACAGCCTAGAGAACTCTACCCAGTACGCAGAAGTCATACAACAACAAAAAGACAAAATACCAGCAATCACGATGGAAACAGAAAGCAGAAAAATAACTCAACGATACAAACAAAAGAAACCCGAATCAGAAATGAAAAATCTAAAACTGGGAAATCGTTGACGGTAGGGATTAAGAAGAAACGCACTCATCATCGAACATAAGGCGCCTCTGGACGGCATCCATGGCAGAATCAGGAGCGGAGCCGACGGCGGTCTTGGTGGAGAGGCAGCAGCGGGAGAGCCTAGCGATGAGGGGGCGAGGAGCAAAAACGGAAGAGAAACGACATTTGGAAGAGAAGTTAATGGAAGATGAAAGTGAGAGGGAGAGAGTGGTCTTGAGAAGATGAGAGCTCAGAGTCGGAGACATTGGGAAATTGAGCAGTCCACCATGAACGAACGATCAAATGAGCTGTGATTCGATTTTGCGAGGACAAAATTTCACTGTTCTGACTTCTGAGGAGGTAATGGAAACGTGTTTTTCGTTTTTATATGATAAATTTTTAATGCTCTTGTAAATTGTAGAAGGTTTCCCGTCCTGCCCTCTACTTAATTCTCCATTCTTCCAAAATTTTCCACAATATTTTGTGGGAATCGCGGGAGATTCTTGACGGAGAATTTGTAGGGATCGAGTTTGATCGAGCCTGATTCTTTGGAGGCAATAAATTTGATTCGTGGGGATCTTGATTGGAGAGGTGAAGAGACAAATTGGATCTTGGACATCAAAGAGCTTTCTTACAAGTTCTCCTTAATTTCGTTTCATCACATCTACAGGGAATCAAACCATAGGACAAGCACATCTATGGCTCTCCAACTTCCCTTTTTGTGTTCATCACGATGCTAATTATCAAAGCTATGTAGCTTTAATGGCATCTAAGTTTAATAAACTTTCCCTTAAAAAAAAACATAAAATTAAAAAAAAGTATTTAAATTAATAAATAAACATTTCACGTTTTTTAAATAGGTTAAAAGTTGTTATTATTAATATTATGTTATATATATTATTTTATATTTGGTTAATATTTTTATTATAACAATATTGACTCATATCTTTATGTCAATTTCAAATCTTATGGGTATATAGAAATGTCAATATCAAAAATTTAATTTACCCCATTTAATGAAAATGTTGACCAAAATATCCTTACAAAATTTAGTGGGCTAAATGTGTTATCCAAGAATTTTAAAATCAAAATAATATTTTGAGTACAATAGATTGGATAGAAGATCGAACTCACAACTTCTACCGTTGAACTAGACAACTAAAAATATTTTTTAACCTTATTATTATTATTTTTTTTTAAGAAATACCGTATTTTATATTTATGCGGAATTTGAAACAAGACACATCCTAGAAATCACACAAATACATAATTACAACCTTATAAATTAAAAAATACAACTCAAAATAAAACATCTCAATGAAATTAAACAAAACCTACAAAGACAATGAAAACCATCCTCTAATATGTGTGTGTAATTTTTGTATACCTATAAACACAATTGAAGATGCTTTCTAAATTCTGCCCCAAAATTTTCCACTTTTTACTCTTCAGGACTTCTAGTTTGCCTTATTTCCAAATGGCCCCCAGAAGCATATAATACATCAGAATTATTGGGAAGGCAATCAACATTCCAACAACCACCCTTCAAAACAATAGAAAAAAAAATGATGTAAATAAATGGGTGATATCAACCATTTGTATGTGAAAAAAAATTACATTTATAAACAATTAATACGCTTAATATATAGTTTAATCTTTAATATTTGTGTCATTTTTTAATCTTGTCCGTAATCTTTTTTAAAATTTCAATTTCATTGTCGATGTTTTGATTTGTTTTTTCAACCGCCTTGTTCGTTACTAAATATATAAAAAGTAACGATTGAGAACCTTTTTTTTATCAAATTAAAACTAGAGTATTAAATATCTGTCGACATTTTTGTGTTCATGTGTTCGATATCAATACGAAGGATAAATCGACATATTTCCATGGTATTTATAAAAATATTATAAATAATTTGTTACAAAACAATATTTTTTAAAGTCATTAGGAAGTCACTCTATATTAAAAAGTATTTATATAGCTAAATGTATCTTTTGGTCCCTATAATATGTATCATTTCTCAATGTCATCTTTAATGTTTCAAAAGTTTTAATTTTAACTTCCAGGTACCAATATTATTAATCAAATTTTTACTCAATAATACCACTAAAATTAAATAATTGAATGGTAATTCAACATTAAAAAAAAAAATTAGCAGACATGTCATTCATTAATGTTAAATATCCACTCTCACTCTACCTAATTAAAAAAATTAGGACCATCTTAATTACCTAAAGAAAAATACAAATTTATAATAGGGCTAGGAAATTATTAGACACAAGATTGAAACTTTAAAAACCTTAAACATTTTTAAAAGTTCAAAGATATATTTGGACCCGCCTTAAAAAATTTATAAATGAAACTTGGTAATTCAACCTGGTATAGTTTAACTTTAAAATTTAATGTTAAATTAAAATATCTATTACCATGTAGCACGTCAACTAAGGAAAGACAAGAGTTATATTATGTCGGTCACGTTGAATAATTTTTTAGCAAAAGAAAATACTTACGAGGTGCTGAGTACATTTGGATGAACATTGTATTCCTTAGCCAATACGAATGAAAGAACCCCTTGAGGAAAAGCCGCCTAGACATGAATGAATAACCTAATTAGCGACCATTCAACTGAGCTTTTGTAAAAGCTTAGAGACTAAAACAGAATGGTGATAAGATAATTAACCTGAATAATAGCGGTGTGCAAGACAATCCCATGGAGGCCAACGAGCATGGAAATGGCAGCAACGAGCATGGGGCTAATGAGGAACCGAGCAGCCATGGCGGTGGCAGCCTGTGACATTGAACAAGCGATGATGTTCGGCTGCACGGCCATGAAAGTGCCCAAACTGAACATGGAGAGAGCCAAGCCTGTGTCTGATAACATTGATATGCATTTGTGCATCAATGTTGGCATTTTTATGCCATATCTGCATTTGTTATAACACATTTTAGCTAAATTGGAGAAAGTACGGGAAAGGATCGGAAATAATGATGTTTGAAGTCGGATTCGAGAAAAATAGGATTCATTTATAACATTCTCGTTTCTTATTTTTCATTTCGTGTTTCTTGTTTTATAGTCCGATAAAAAGAAGAACAAATATGTGTTTGATAATTGCTTCTTACTTTTTTTTCATAATTAAAAAATGGTATAGAAAAACGTTTAGTTAAACAATTTTTTTATTTTTTATTCTCTTAAATTTTAAATTAAAAAATCAAATAAAATAATTAACTTATTACCATATATTTTTTTAAAGGAATATTTATTATGCCTATAAGTGATGATGGGATAAAATTAATGTTTTAATTATGTTTTTGGAAAATTAGAAAAAAAAAACGAGGAACTAGAAACCAATTTTATTTTTATTTCCTAAATTTGTATGCAAAAGAGAAATTACCAAATATTTATGTTTTAAAAAAAGTTGGAAGGAAAAGACACTAAAAATAAGAATAACTTTGAAAACATATTTAGATAACTATTTAAAGAGCGTTATTTTTTTTTTCATGGTATAATACCACATATGACCTACAATTTTCTTTTCTTCAATATTCATTCCAAAACTATATATATTTGGATAATGAATTTAATATACTTTTTCAGTCATCTCATTATAATTCTTAAAAATAATTTTGGAAAAGTAAGTTTTGAAAACAATAAGGAAAACAACAAATTTGGTTGAAAGCACTTGAAATTGAAATTCTACCGTTATATTTTGGTTTTTGGATCATAGTTAAGTGTGTGTTGTCCCAATTATTTATTTACTTATTTTTTCTGAAAAAGATTGATAGTGTTTGATAAAATTGTAAACAATGGTCAAATTTATTTCTAAAAATTTAAAATCACTTAAAATTTTTTTGATAGTCAAAAGTTGTCTAAAAATTCTAAAAACAAACAAAAAGTTATGAAAAATATTTTTTTTTCAGAAAACATCCTAAACTCGTCTTTAATCTTCAAAATTATTAAAATAATGATGTAATGTTGATGCAAGACCTTTTTATTCATATTATATATTTTATAGTTTTTTAACTTTCAAAATCGTATCTAATAAAATTGAATTTTCAACATATTTTAAATTTGGGTCTAATAAATCTGTAAATTTTAATAAATGTATAATAACTAGACTTAACATATATACTAAAAAAAGGGAGAAAATTAAAGATTTTGAAGCTAAAAAAAGGCATTAAAGATGCATGAAATAAGGAGAAATAAGAATACTTGAATGATGTTAAAGACCAAACGACGCCGAATAAGCTGGCATAGGTATTTGGATTTTTTAACACCCTCTTCCCAAGCATGTACAGTACAAGTTTTGTCATCCCACTTGCTGATGCTGCTGCTGCTGCAAACATTAAAATTAAAATTTTAAAATAATAATAATAATAATAATAATAATAATCTTCTTTAAATTTAAAATGTTATTTTTTAGTTAATATTCAACCAATAAACTTTTTAAAAGGTTTTTCTATTCGAGACAAAATTAATTTAGATTATAAAAGGTTGTTTTTCTGTTTTTCTATGTGTAGTTAATATTCAACCAACAAACTTTAAAAGGTTGTTTTTTCTATCTGAGACAAAATTAATTTAAAATTATAATCTTTGTTAAATATTATTTCATGTTTCCAAGAAAAATCTTTTTTTTTTCATATCCAATGAGTGTCAAAGCTAACTTGTACCCACCTTGTTCAATTTCACAAGATCATTATAGGTTCGGAAAAAAATTTATTTTATTGTAAAAAAAACATTTATTTTAGTTGATGAGAACTTCCATCTTTATTTCCTCTTGGTTTTCAAACTCTTTTAGTGTTTTTATTTGTCTCTAATCTTTTACACTTGGTAAATGAAATATATGCATCCTTTATTTGTTAGGTTTCTGGTAATAATTGATTAAAAAAATTAATGCAATGATTAAAATAAATTATTTGAAAGTTAGGACATTAATATAAACAGAAACAAGATCAACAAGAATGATCTTTAAAGACCAAACTAGAATTCAAACATATTTTTAATAGTGGTTAGAATCATGATATTAAATTTATATCGATATATCCTTATTTTGATTGAATTTTTTATCCTATCAAAAGATTGTCAATTCGGATTTCCAACTCATACACATATTGAACTAAAAAAAAGTTTGAGGTGAAAGTCAATATTTTTATTACGACTAAATGGACAAAATAAATTTTTAATGTGAACATAATATTAGAACAAATAATTTGAGCTAAATTACAAGAGAAATACCATTAAAGGTAATTTTGAAACCTTTATATTATAAAAGGTAGTATTTAAACTTTTAAAAGAATATAAATATTTTTGAAACAAACACAAAGTTAAAAAAGAAATATATACAGACATATATATATATTTTGTAATTAAGAAATATATACAGACATATATATATATTTTGTAATTTAGTATTTTAACACAAAATCGACATTGATATTTAAAATAATGGTTAAAATAAAGGGAAATTTTGAACTATAATATATATATATATCCCAACTAATAGGTCCGGATTTCAAATAAAACAAGAGTTGAGGGGCAAAATTATAAATCCACGGACAAATTGGGTCCAAAAACTATAAATAAAGCAAAATCTATAATACCGTCGCGAGAAAGAATTACCTCTGGCTTTCGAAGACGCGTCCGATCGAGAATTAGCTTCCTTCGAGGTCTCCAAACTGAGCCCTAAATTCCCGGAACCACCCCCGCCGTCGCCGCCGACGGGAGTAATTTCACCGCCGCGATCGGACGGAACGGGCGCCGGCGGAGGATTTTCGGGGAAAATCTTCAATTCCACGGAATGTTGAGCACTCAAATCGCAATCTAATTTCATAGTCTCGGACACCTGAATCTTGGCGGCTCTGTACTCGAACATTACGATCAGCACATTGATCCAAATGACGCCCTGGAAAACGAGAGTCTGAACCATGAGACTCGCCGATTCGGCGCCGTACATCGCCGTCGCCATGGGGAGGCCGATGATGAGAGTGTTGGGGAGCGAGGAGAGGGAAAACAGAGTAATCATCCAATCGAGGCTGCTGTTGCGGCGGAGGAATTTCCAGAGGAAGAGAGCGGCGAGGGAGACGAGTTTCTGGAGGGAATCGGCGGCGAAGAGGCCGAGATTGATGTTGTAGAGGTTGTTGGAGGAGATCACGGTGAAGGAGAGGAAGGGGATGGAGAAGACGCGGAGGAAGCGGTTGATTCCGGCGGAGTGGGCGGCGGAGAAGAGGTTCAGCCACCGGATTGAAGCGTACGCGATGAGTAGGACGAAGTACATGGGGACGATGGCGGAGAGGATTTGGAGCACGTCCTTGCCGGCGATCATGGCGGCGGCGGGTGCGGTCGGCGATGAGGAAAATGAAAAATAACAGAGCGAACAGAGAGAAGCACAAGCACCACTGGTGTGAGTGGCTTCGCAGTTGTGTATTTATAACATCCATTCCGTAAAATTTGCTCTCCTCGAATGATGTAAATATTATTTCTAAAATTAAAATTACTGTATCTTTACCACACAAAAGCGAACATAATTAATCGATAATTGGCTCTCTTTTGTAGTACCAAAAATTTTTCCACGAATGAAAGATGTATAGATATTCTTTTCATTCATTACCAGCATCATATTAAAAATGTTATAAAATAATGAAGTGAATAAATGAAGTATGTTCTTTAAATATTCGGTTATTAGCTTTGCTTCGTTTTAGTTCGTACTTTAAAAGTGTTTGCTAGATGATCAACTCTTGTCATTACCATCATTAAAAAATTGACAGTTCATTATTCGAAAATAAAAATAAAAAATCTATTTTTACATTTCCTCTCTTAGTCCTAAAACATTTAATAGTGGTAATGACGAAATTGATCCTCGTCGGTAAGAAACTAAGAATTTGCAAAACTTTAACACAACTTTATATACAATAAAAACTATTTAATACAAATTTATGGGTACATTAAGTGCTTATCTATAAGTTTAAATATTTTTTTATATGAATTTCTTGATTTTTGTGATTTTATCAATATTTCTTGAACTCATCTACTCTTTCATTTGAGGTAACCTCGTACTCCTGATTTGATTTGTTGTATTAAAAAAAAATTGTTTTAGGTCTTCACACTTTCTCTTGCTAGTACTAGTCTATCTCTCTCTACACTCAATTTCTCACTCTAAAATCTCAATTCACACAGTTTCTTATTTACATTTTTTTGGTAATTTTAATAGTCCTACTTTAGTTTCTTAATTCTTTTACCATTGAATTATTTTATTCTTATGAAATTTCTTCTAGAATTACGTGTCAAAAATTAAATTATTAAAATAAACTTTCAGCAACACTGTTGAAAACTTTGATGGAAATATGTAGTTACATAAACATGCCTAAACAAGTTGCAAATTTTTGACATTAAACTTCATTTCAAGTTGCAAATTTTTTCTAATTTATAAATAAAAACTTTTCGTTGATTCCTTAAATTTTATTTTTATTTCTATTTAAAGTTTGATTCTGAAATAATAGAAGAAAAATTAAGAGGTATATTTAAGATTCTGAAATAATAAAATACATTTTTTAATCAATCTTTTATTTTAAATTTTAATTAAAGTGCAAAACTAAAATGAAGAAAATGTAGGTATAAATAGTTTTTACTAGTTTAATTTTTGAAAAAAAAATAAAAAATAAAATCGGTTGTCAAACAATACCATAGAAAATAACATGGATGCAATTTTTAGCCATCCCAATTTTGAAAAATCATTTTTTTCTCCTAAATTAGTCCTCAGATTTTAAGTGTTTGCAATTTCATCGGTTCAATTTTCACTGATTGAAATATAATTTTATACAAAAATTATGTTGGATAATACATAAAATCTGTTATTAAATATATTCTGTCAAAAACTTACAAATTTCAACTAAAAAAAGGAAATAAAAAAAAAAAAAGCTTGATTGTCCTTTTTTCCCTAAAATCCTATCAATTTTCATAGTGAACATATGTTTTATAATTCTATCGTACTTATTTTTCGATGTATGCTTATCTTTCATTAGATCAATAAATAAATAAATAATTTTTAAAAAGTTAGTCTATGAATGTTAATTGTTGAGTCTATTTTTATTATTATTGTTTTTCCGTAAGTGTTCATGCCAACTTACCCGCGTCTCGATTAATCTTACGAGACAATCGTCTAACCCTACAATATTTGATACCGTGAAACACATAAGAATTACTAATTCATAAGGTAGGTGATCATGAAATTGTTGGGTCCATTTACTCTTTGGACTCTAAAATATTTCAAATGTATCTCTAATTGATTCATTTCCATAATTCAACAACTTAAAAGTAGAAATTCGATCATCAACATTTGTAGCAGTAATTAATGTCTTATCTTACGCTATATTTGGATTAATTAACCTGTTAATGCTATCATTTAAATGTCGATGAAATATGCTAATTAGTTAAAATAAGAAAAGACAGTCAAACTAACATAAACTTAACTCACGATAATTGACACTTATCTCTGATCAAAAAGTCATAAGTTTGAATCGAACCCTAATCTTTATATCACTTCCTATTCAATTATCGCTTGTTAGTCCAATCAACGTCATAAGTTAATATTTATAAATTGCATTAAATGCCTGACTAAGTACTTAAAGTACGTTTGTGATATGTACGTTGAGAACATATTGACTTTGGAACTTCTTAGCATAGAGATTTTAAGGAATGGTGTCAAGAACATTGATTTTAGTGAAAGAAATCTCAATTCCCACGGAATTAAATGAGGAAACACAAGCAATACCTCTCTTTTCACTTTCACATACTTTTCCTAATAAATTTTGGTTTTAATTCGATGAAAAATATAAATTTGTCCTAAACGTTTATCTATACTTTGATGCCTCCAACATCAAAATATTGATAATTTTAATATCCGCGATTTCAATTTTTGTTCACTTCAGTCAGTATAATTTTAAAACGTTTGATCCTATTGTTTTGATCATTTTATTTTTATTTTTACCTCATTTTTTTAACTACAGTTATAGCATAACACTATCGAATAAATTTTTTAAAATATAATTGTAGCTTTTTACTGTGTACTAATATTTTTTAACTATCGAACAAAAGTTGAAAGTACAAGATCAAAACAAAATGGATATTTAAACCAAAAATATATATAAACTCTTGTATTTTCACCTCCTCCCGAAACCCTAATGGCCTTTATAAATTTTTCTGACCAAAAAGTGAAAAAAAAAAGATGAGGTTCAATGAATTTGAAGTAATTAATAAAGAAGGAAGCCAAATGGAGATTTATGTTAGAAAACGTGTCAATAAGAAGGATGGGAGATTGCGATATCATTTGGTTTCTTTTCCCAGGAAAGGATGACCGTACGTTTCAAGTTGAATTTCAAGATGATCCGAAGACCGACCACTTGGTTTGAAATTTAGTTGAGATTCGTCTGGTAACGGTTTCATTTATTGTTTTTATCGTCTTACTTTTAGTAAAAAAAATAAGAATTGTATGACTCGGACGCCGTACCAATAGATTTATAAATGATTAAACTATGTTTTTATTTATGTTTTACAAAATACAAAAAACTTGTTTTTTTATTTTCGAAATGTTTATACAATAATATTGAGAACATAAATAGTTGTCGGACTTGTCAAAAACAAAAATATTACCAAATAGGTCTTTACTTGTCACCTACCAGGTTTTGCCTCACCTGTTTAACTAATGGGACTGCACCACCCATTATTAAATAGTTTGAAAAAGATATTTGTTTATTATTACTCCAAAAATAGATTATTCTTCAGCACATATAGAAACAATTTTAAAATTGTTTATGAAGAGGTAAATTCTAAATTTGGCACGTGTCATCAAATGGAGCACAATTATGTGTTTACGAACTAAAAGTTAAATGGCCGAGTTGAAATGCCAAGAAATACTCCATGCTTTAGATAAGAACCGCCCAACTGCACCACTAATCACAAGACGAATTTTGCATCGAAGATCTAATGGATGTGGTTACGTGCGTGATCTCTGAGCAGTTGCAACCACTTCTTTCGTCCTTATAAATACCTAATTGGGATACGTGCAAATTCAATGTTCAGTTCGAATTTGAGAGCATAATTGAGTACTAACTTAGACATTAGAGTGCTAATTTTCTGTTGCTGCGATTTGAGTGCTTCAGTCAATTTTTTGACTGAAATATGTGGTTAAAATATTAGTGTGGGTGATGCATGAAAAACGATTTGACCAAAATTTAGTGCATGAAAAAGGGAAGCTTCTTGTAAAAACGTGTCAATGAGATTCCATAGATGAATATGGCTCACAATTAATCCTCTTTTATCTTTTCTTGCATGTAATTAATTTACTTGGTGACCTAGTTGTAAATATGTTAAATTTTCAAGCTTCAATTTTTTATTTTTTTTTGAGAAATTTATGTATTTTACCGACTATTTAAACGAGTTAAAACATTATTTTGATCTATTTACTTTTAGCTTTGGTTCATGTAATTTCAAAAATGTTCGTTTTGATCCCTCTACTTTCAACTTTGATTTATTTTAGTCTATATAGTTTCAGAAGGTTTGTTTTGGTCC
This sequence comes from Momordica charantia, assembly GCF_013281855.1. NCBI lineage: Eukaryota > Viridiplantae > Streptophyta > Magnoliopsida > Cucurbitales > Cucurbitaceae > Momordica > Momordica charantia. Next base: position 29,378,703 of record NW_028275166.1, read on the forward strand.
TTGCATTTTAGTCCATATACTGCTCCCCGCGCCTCATATGAAGGAAACCTCCATGCTTCTCTATCTCTTTCCATATATAAAGAACATAGCAACCTTAATCAAAATAAGCCGCATTTCCCTACATATAACTCCCTGTGAAGATTCGACACACCCTCTCTAAAGTGAATTTTCACCCTTGAGAATAATGACTTTTTATTCTTTATGCTCCATACTTTCAACTTGAGTTCTAACTTAAGCATCAGAGCGTATTCGACATAGCACCACATAAGTGTTAGATTTTGTGTGCATGTATCAAGGGCCTAGAGGTGAAGACTTGTGTGGCACGTGTGTGGCACCTATGTGGACCTGACCCAAAAATTGGCATCAACTGTTACATTTTAAGAAATATATTGTCAGTGGTAGAATATAAATGAATCAAAACTAAAAGTACACCAAAAAAAGGTATTTTTTAACCTTTTTCTTTCAAACAATAAAGTAAGATTGTTTTAAGCGCAGTAATATTAATTAGGGATGCAAATCAAGTTTTGTTTGTTCGATTTTTGCTCAAAGGAGGACTCTCAACAACATATAGTACCTAATTCGTTGTCCTCATAAAATTTAAATGTCACGTATTATTTATAATTAAAGTATTTATTTTGAGCATGTATGTTGTGGTTTTTTTCATCTCATTTTCTAACAAAAGTGGTTGCCTTTAATTATATATATTCCAAAAAATATTATCTAATGTACAAGTAAAATTTCTTGCATTCGTCAACATGAACTTAGCTCAGTGGTAATTGACATCTAAAATTTTTTTTTGATGCATTTGATTTTCTATTGACTTCTCCTTAATGTATAATTTCTTTGGATCATTCTTCGTTTTCGAGGGGCAACCTGCCCATACAGCCAGCGGGGAGGATGGCACTACTGGCAAAGACCGTCTGGCGGCCGCAGGCGCGAAGCGTGGTAGGCCTGCGCTGGGGGAGCATAGCATAGGCGGGAAAGGTGGAAGAGCCAGGGGAGGCCGGGTCATTTGACGGAAATGGAAGGCTTTTCCCCTATTAGAAAAGGCCCTATGAAGTAAAGGGAAGTGCATCAATTCTTGGAAAAAGAGGGAGCGAGCCCATAGAAAAAATCTAAGAAAGTCAATTCAATGAATAGATCTCGAGTCAACGGTACGACAGACAGCGCTGCCTACACGTGAATTAGCTTCCGAGGTCAAGCAGTCTCAATTTCACTACAGGATTGATTTGCGAATGAATGCTGGGCTGGGCCACCTCGAATGGCGACAAAAATTGGCCAAAAGGGTTTAATAGTTTTTGGATTTCTTGATTACTAATTGTGAATTTTAGTTTTAGTTGTGCTCTAGGTTTTATTTTGATTATGATGATGTAGTTTGTTTCATGAATTATTTTATATTTTATATTTTTATTAATAAAGTTATTTCCTTTTGTTCAATTATTCATTTTCAACTTAATAATGCTTGATCATCAATTATATATTCATGAAAATTGAATCATTTTTAGGGATAATTTACAAATATTTTTCATTTTTAATATACAATTTATTTAAGATTTGTTGGAAGAATGTTGTTGTTTTGAGAAGTCATCCTATCATTAAATTTAAAACATTCCCTGTCAGAAATCAACTCTTGAAAAACGATCTTTTCAACTACTAAATAAAATATTTACGTTTCTCAAAATTTTGAGAAAAAAAATATGAAAAAATGAAAAATAAAAAATAAAAAATTTTTTAGGTGTAGTGATTTACCTTTTTGGTTTTACACTGAGGGCTGTATGGTAACGTTCCCGTTTCTTGTTCTATAGACATGTTTGGTAACTCATCTCGTTTCTAAATTTTGAGAAACATTAAAAAAAAAAGAGGCTTTAGTTTCCATTTTCGTGTCTAGAGGCAGATTTAGATTAAATAATATATATTGTAAATCATTGATCAAAACGATCCAAACGAGGTTCGCTAGTGTAAAGTGTGCACTTGTAGTTAAGAGGTCGTGAGTTTTAATATTCTCTCCACGACTTTATCAAACAAGTCCTAAAAGTCCCGAAATTGAACACTATTCACATTGTATCATTTCTTCAACCCGCTATTTTAACACTATACATAAAACTACCGTACTGTCCAAAATATTTTAGAACCTACCCTATATTTCTTAATTTCTACACAAAACCCAACATAACTTACCCTCCCAAATCTATTTACATTACCCAATTTTGAGTCTAATATAAGTTGATGCGAATTCGCATCAGCAACATCTCCAAGGTTTAAATTCAACCTTTCCTAAAAGTTGAAGGTTTAAATTCTCTAACTCCACACATCCTTGTTGTACTAAAAAGCACTTAAACATGTTAAATAGCTAGATCAAAGATAATCTACTAGAAATGTCCACTGTGTGAAAATCTAAACATGTCCAATGACCAAAGATCTAAAACGGTAAAATTTGTAAATATTGGACATTTGTGAAAATAAGTTTTCAAAATAGCTCATCCAAGACATTATCTCTCATATCGAGAGAGAGACCCAAATCCAAAATTTTCAAGCCCACTTGGGCCAGCCCATTTTCCCATGAGAGAGAGAGAGAAATGGATAAGGGATAAGGTTATGTGGCAACTTCCATCCAATGAGAAGGGAGAGGTTTGATCAACCACAGCCTCCCACAAATTTCCATGGCCACCAATGCAAATCTAACCCCCAAAATGAATCTAAAAATCTCACCTCATTCTTCTTCTCTGCCATTCAACTAACTGATCCTTTCACAAGCAGCAGCCATGGCCACTGCAACCTCTCCCATAGCCAGCCAGCTCAGTTCCAGCTTTGCTTCTTCCAACACCAGAGCCTTAATCTCTCCGAAAGGCCTCTCCGCTTCGCCGCTCCGACGAGTCCCTGCAAGAACACACTCCTTCACCATCAGAGCCATCCAAGCTGATAAGGTAAACAACTCCCATTTTGCAAATCTAAGTAATTTCATTGAATGTAGATAAAGCCATTGGTTTATTGAATTGTATATTAAGAGAGTGACTAGTATGAGGAAGTGCTTATGAGGAGAGTGATAAGTAAGAGAAAGTAAACATGTACTGAAAAGAGAGATTAACCAAATCAGGTGTAACAAAAATCATTTGTAGACATTAAGGAAAGAAATTGTGTAATGAAAGAGCCATTTCTTTATTGGATAATAAGAGTATGACAGTTTTATAATGATGTAAAATTATGTCCTATTTATACTAATCATTCAATAATTAACATATGATATACTCAATAAATGATTTACATTGAACATGCTTGTTGACTAGATTCAAATCACTGATTACCTAGTATATCTAATGTTAATTATTGGTTTGTTAGAGATAACAAAGAATTAGACCGTATTTGCAATCAATTATCATTTGAATTTGGTTCATTTTTCAACCAGAATAGTATCCCATACCTGATTATGTTTCACTTGCAGCCCACTTACCAAGTGATCCAACCCATCAATGGAGACCCATTCATTGGAAGCCTTGAGACTCCAGTAACCTCAAGCCCACTGATAGCCTGGTACCTCTCAAATCTCCCAGCCTACAGAACAGCAGTCAGCCCACTGCTGAGGGGAATTGAAGTGGGCCTGGCCCATGGTTTTTTTCTCGTCGGCCCATTTGTCAAAGCTGGGCCTCTGAGGAACACCGCCTACGCCGGAGGAGCCGGCTCACTGGCCGCCGGCGGCCTCATTGTCATTCTCAGCATCTGCTTGACAATGTATGGTGTTGCATCCTTCAATGAAGGAGAGCCATCCACTGCACCATCGTTGACCTTGACTGGCCGGAAGAAGGCCCCGGATCAGCTCCAAACAGCCGACGGATGGGCGAAATTCTCCGGCGGATTCTTCTTCGGAGGCATCTCCGGCGTCATCTGGGCCTACTTCCTCCTCTATGTCTTGGACCTCCCTTACTTCGTCAAGTAGATTTTGTATCATTTTCTGTTTCTGCAATGCAACTCCCATGTCTGTGTTAAGGAAACATAAAAATTGTATATTTTCCATGCCAAACATCTTTGTTAGATCCATTGTGATTGCTTATTGATATCCCTTTTGGAACTGTTGTGTACCCATCTACCATTTGCTTCAACACGAACCATAGCCTTAATGACTGGTCTGTCTGATCACTGCAATATAAGATTGGAGGGAGAATATATCAGTATGCCATTTTCTTTTCTGTTATCAGAGAAGTAACATACAGAAGCTGCAGGAAAGTGGCAACGAAATGAATGGTGCTTAGTTTTTCTAAGAGTTCGGAATGGATTTCGACTCTTTTGAGTACTACGCTTAAGTGAATCACTTTTTTTGTAAATACTTTCGGATAAACACTTACCTTTAAATCATTTTTTAAGTGTTTCTAACATCAGTAATCAAATAACATGAAACTTTTGAAAAATGTTTCTTTTGTCACACCAAACGCCCCTTAATTATGGACAAACATTCACCTGCTTTTAAACTTCTTAAATATATCACGATGATTAGTGACACGGCCAAAAATGCCTTTAAAAATTCTAAAGCACTTAAAAGCATTTTTGTACTTTTTAGAAGAAGCATTTACTTGGTATTTTTATAAAAATGCTTGTAAAAAAAAAAAGAATCTAAAATCCACCCAAATTCACTAAAAGTATACCACTGATTCTTACCATGTGTAACAGTATTAGTAGCTGTAAGCAATCCTTCTCCAGATTCTTCTTATTATACGTCAGTATGATCAAAAGTCTTGTTTTGTGTTTCTGAAATTGTGTTGTTGAGGTGGTCATAAGAGTGAGCCGTTGGGACTTGGAGCATATTATCCCCAGTTTACTATCCTTTCCAAATGGAGAATCAAGTGGTGAAGGTTGTGATTTATTTCACCAGGTAATCTTTTGCAAACTATTCTTTGCCCTCTGGTTGCTCTCTTTCAGTGGAACTCATGTTGACAAGGTTCTTCCTGGCTCATTCATTTACAGAAGATTTCTCATCATGTTCATGTAATTTACATCAATCCTTCAGTTCTAGCATGTGGAGTTCGCCTTTACAAAGAATCCCGGCCTCAGAACTTTGCAGCCTTGACATCTGAGAAGCATAATGTTAAAAGTCTAGCTTCTTCAATGAATATTTTGCACCTGCTTCCCCAAAAACGCTCCAAGCAGAGTAATCTTATGCATGAAAATTCACATGCATCAAATTCTCCATCCCAGCTCACCAATAATCGCCACAAGAGCAGCGACCGGAGTTAAAATGATGGAAACGATGAATATCTCGAACAATTATCTCCCTGCCTAAAAGCTGAGATGTTAGTTTCATAAAGTTATGACAATCAGCGCATACTCGAAGGTTCTTCATGATTCGGATTGGAATGCCAGAAGCCAAACTGATAATGCCATAAGCAACTGCAAGCTTTTCACTATGCCAACTAAGAAGCACTTCACCCTGTTCTTCTTCTACATCCTGCATCACCAATTTTACATCATACAAATACCCAATTTCCTTCAATCTTCCAATTAGCTTGTCCAGATATGCATATATCTGAGCATGTTGAGGGTGCGATCGGTCTCCCGCAACAAAGGAGTGGACTTGATTTTTCACATGAATCCAAGATTGGCCAGGTGTTTTGTTAATCCCTCTGCGTTGCATAGATCTTCTTGTTCTGGAAGCTTCTTCCCATTTTTGATTGCTGGAGCACATGTTTGATAGTAAAACATAAGGCCCTTCATCTTGTGGTTCGAGCCCAAGCAATTTTTCAGAAACCCAATTTCCCATTTCGATGTCCTTGTAAAGCCGACAAGATGATAGGAATGCCTTCCAAACTGCACTAAGGTGTGATAAATCGTTCTCATAGATGAACTCTTTGACTTCATTCAAGCATCCAGCTCGACCGTAAAGATCTACCATACAAGTGAAATGCTCGACTTTAGGCTTGATTGCATAAACATCTTTCATCATGTTAAAATATCGACGACCGTCTTTAAGCAGACCTGCATGACTGCAAGCTGTTAAAACTCCTACGAAAGTAACCTCATTTGGTATGATTCCTTCAGATCTCATCTGTTCAAACAATCTAATGGCTTCCTTACCTTGCCCGTGCAAAGCACATCCAGCAATCATGGAAGTCCATATCACAAAATTTGCATAGGTCATTTGCTCAAAAGTTTGACGGGCACAATCCAAACTCCCACCTTTGGCGTACATGTCAATCAAGGAGGAAGCCAAGTGAGCATCGAGCCTTTCCCCAATTTTCTGAATATAAGCATGGACTTGACGACCAAGCTCTAAAACAGCAGCATTAGAACAAGCTGATACAATGCTTGCAATGGTAAATCTGTCCATCAGAGCCCGTTCACGCATCATAGAAATGAAAGTTTTGAAGGCATCTTCATACTTCCCATTTCGAACATATCCAGACACCATTGAGCTCCGTGATACAATTTCTGTCATCATGTCGCTACATACAATGTTGGAACCTTGTTTACTCACAAAATCTGAAGGCATTTGATTATATATCACCGATGCCTTTTCCAAATTTCCACATTTAATGTACATATTTATCAGAGAACTCTTCACAAATCCATCATTATGAAAACCAAACCTAACAATTCGGCCATGTACTTGTCTCCCTAGCGCCATAATCAATAAAGAAGAAACTACACTTAAAGCTATGGAGGAAGTAACTTTGTTAAACTCAGGTTCGTTCTCCACCATCTCATAGAGTAGCTCCAATGCTGTTTTCAGATGTCCACCTTGCATTAGCCCACATATAATCGTATTCCAACTCGCGGTATCTCTGCAGGGCAATTTTCTGAATAATTCAAGAGATTTGTTAACATCACAACTACGGACATACACACCAAGCATTATATTGTACGTGGCAGTACTTTTTTCTCTCATTGAATCAAATAACTTTTTGGCATATTCAAATGCATCAAACTTTGCATACAAATCAAGCACAGAATTCTCCAGGACAACATCTAAGTTGACCCCACTTCTGAGCATCCATCCATGAATCCCCTTACCCATTTGAACATCACCTACTCTAGAGCAAAGTTTAAGAACACTAGACAAAGTAAAATGATTTGGACTAACACCTTCAACCAGCATCTCTCTAAAGAGTCTCAATGCCATTTCAGAACATCTTACTCGAGCAAAACCCGATATAAGGACCGTCCAAGTGAGAACATCCCTGTTGGGCATTTCGTCGAACACTTTCTGTGCATCGTCTAATTTCTCAGATTTCACGTAAGAACTCAAAACGAACTTTCCTGAATCCAAAATAGAACCATTCTTGACCATCTTGGCGTGAAGGGTATAAGCCAACGAATCATTGGAAGAGTGGTAGCAACATGACTTGAACAGCTGATGCTGAGACAAGTTGAATGATACGAGTTTTTGGGGCAACGAAACTTGAGAAACAGAACGGGAAAGTTTCAGAAAAGCAGCAGAAGAGAAGCACCGACTGCCCAGATTCATCCATCTCATCTTACAGCGCCTTCTTCAATAATGCAGGTGAAAGAAAGTGATGATTTTTTCCAGCTTGCGTTTGGCGCCTGAGAAAATGGGATTCGGAACAGAGCATTCGTGTAATGACGAATCGCAGAAACCAAATTCAAACTCATCGGAACAGAGCTTTGAGGGGAAATGGACAAAAATACTAGGTAATTTGTTTGGTAATTATGTGTGTATATATAGAGCATTCCTTTTAAAAAGAGTTATTGATCATGGATAATTTATAGGCCTTTTTTTTTTTTTTTCAGTATGCCTAATTATTACAACTCTATTTCGAAAAAATTTCTAGTACTACAGGAGCATCATATTCTCTCTCATTTATATATAGTAAATAGAATAAATAGACCCCACATAATTTTTAATACATGGCTGATGTGGTAAACAATAAATAGAATGAAGTATGATACTCCCGTGGTACCAGAAATTTTCCTATCAAATTCATGGATGGAATTGGTTTGGTTGTAAATTACCATGCCAAGCAATTGAACTAAGAAGTGTCCATCTTAGCAAACAAAATGCAAATATGAAGTATTCTCCATTTCCCCAACAATTCTTATTCAACTCTCACTTTTTTGTTTTCCTCAATGGGGATTAGTAAGCATTCTATCCATTGTTTGTTGGAAGTTTTTTTCCTATGGAATGAACACTAGTTTTCTTCTGTCCTATTTGATAACGTTCTCATCTCTTTTTTTTGTTTTCTCCTTATGGCTCGTTTCTTATGACCCAACCTACTGAATGTGATTCAAAGTCCACGGGTTAAGAAGTTGAAGAGACGGTTCAGTCGCAGTCGAATTGACTAAGATTAGAGGGAGCGATCCCCACAGTCGCTAAAGGTAGCTAGAGCCGGGATTATTATTTATATTTATATTTTGGAACAAATTGAAAACGATAACAAAAAAATAAGAAACCTGTTTTCGTTGTTTCCAAAGTTTCAGTACAATTTTGAGAAAAACATTATAACATTATCAAACTGGCCTTTATTTTTTTTTTCTTAAAGCACTAATTTAGGAGAATGCCAATGCAGCGCACAAATCGATATTTTTTTGGGACAGGAAGGTAAATAAGACTGCAAGTTTTCTTCTTGAAAAAGCATCAAAGTTTCAAACTATCTTCATGAGAATCTAAGGGCCATTGTTAACTAGCAAGAAAGATCTCAATAGCAAGAAAGATCTCATCAAGCACACAAGGAAAAGAGTTGCAGGCCAAGGAGAGTGAGGGCCATGGAGGAAATAAGAAGACGAGAAACTATGCAGTTTAAAAGAATGGTTACCTACCCGAACACTGAGGTTTTTGTGTTCTTTGAGCTCGAGTACAAAAGGCTTTATATGAATTTGCTTTTGAACTATAGAGTTAATATCGGTACGTAGATGTATTTCGTATGCTAGAACGATACACGAAAGGCCAACATATCTTACTTCCAAACTTCTAAGAAATGTAAAAGAAAAAGGGAAAAAAGTTGGAAAAATTTATAAAAGAAAATGACAAACAAAAATTGAATTGAGGTTAGAACTTATAGAGGGGGAAAAAAATAGGAAGACAAGGAGAAGCCAAGGAAGAGCAAGCCTCCAACAGTTGCAACAGTGCCTTGGGATATCTTTGATGCCAACATGCTTCCACCAATCACAGCCATTGATGTACAAATTGAATGCCCCAATATGGCTCCCACAGCCACTCCAAGTGCATTTTTGTGTGTTGCTAGCTGCAATAACAAATCCCCAAAAATATTTGAATTCAATTTAATTTGGGAGATGCTTAAATAAAAATATAGTCTGAATCTCATTACAGGCCAAAAACTTTCAACCATTTTGTTTTGATCTCTAAACTGTTCTTTTCGTGGTTTTCTGTAAATTATTCAACAAAAACCTAACGTGCAGTTGTTTTGTTCATTACACGGACAAGTATTTGAAGCCACATGTAGTAGTTCAGGTTTTGAGTTCAAGATTAAATAAATAATGAAACCTTGAAAGCAAGAACTACAATAAAAACTGTTGAGGAACTCTACCAGAACAGTTGAAAGTTGAGGACTAAAACTAGACCAGATGAAATAGTTAGGAAAGTTTAGAAACTAAAATAGGATTTAAGCCAATAGCCCACAGCAATGGTTGCTATCGGACTTCGGTGGGGTAAAAAAAGGAAGAACTTACAGCAATGGTTGCTATCTGACTCCGATCACCCCATTCGGCAAGAAATGTTAATATAAACGACTGCAAACCCAAAACGGTATTCAAAATCAGTTAGGAGAATATTATATATGAAAAATGATATGCAGTTCAATGGCACAAAATTTTTTAAACTCTGTAAGAATTAGGAAAAAGAAAAAAGAAAACAATAATATAGACAGCAGCCCAGCCAGTTTGAAAAATAAATGTTAAATCAGTGATAATAGTAGGTTTTGTGGACCTCCAAAAATATGGGTGTGCAAAATCGCAAAAAGAAGCGGCGGAAGGTTGTCTTGGATTGTCCAGCCTCAAGTTTCTCCTCCACCTGAACACGTGATTAGAAGCAAATTTAGCTAGAGAATTATAGGATTAGGGAACCATTAGCACATTGCCTGACTAAAGATCATCAAAGAAATACTGAAAAACAAGGAAAGGCTAATCAATGGAATAATACAAAATCCTAAAGATTAAATTCCATATGTAGCTAAAATAATGGCCACATGCTTTCTCAAAAATGAGATAACAAAGATGGGGAACAAATGAATGATGAATATATTCATTCATTCAGGACATAAAAGAGAAGCAACAATCTTCAGGATGGCTTCAAATATTTTTATGATTACAAGGGGAACTATAAAGTTTTAGAGAAAAAAAATCTAAATCCAAATCATAGCATATAGTAACTAACAACACTATCAAACATGAAAGAATTCTCCGGAGTGTAACCTTGCATTTAGAATGTTGTATGGTGCCTGGACATGAGACAGTTATGAATATAAAGAGTCAAGACTTGAATATTAGGAATAATGGAATATAAAGAGTCCACTCTAGCAGGTTTCATGGTGCACATTGCAATCAGGCAAACTCTTAAAAAATGACCTTGATGTATTGAAATAGCTATTTATCTGTTTTATTATTAGTATTATTATTTTGGTGGTGGGGGTGGGTTGTAAATAGTCGTTTTTTTTAGGAGATAGAAAGAATCATTAAACAAGGAGAAGAGATACGAAATGGGAGATGAGGTATCCTAATTGGTAAATATTTGCGCTAGGCTGTTTTTTCTTTTCTTTTTTTCTCTCAATATCTTTGAGTGTCCGGACTAGCTTCCACGCTTCTCAACTAATCTCATCGAACAACCACCTAACCCTACTGTATTTGGTTGTCCCAAAAACTCGTATGATATTAAATCCTACGTAGGTTGCCCCTACCAAGTTATAATTACTAAAGCTAATAAGAAAAGAGCACCAAGTAGAAGAAAATAATCTAACTTAACCCCAAAAATCATCACAACAAGTATGCACTCCCCTGAAACACCTGTTTGTTCCTTTCATATTGGCATTTATAAATAACAGATAAAGATCTTCCAAACAAATTGATACGAATGCTATTAAGAGAGGATTAGTGATATTACTAGGATATTAAAGGTATACTAGTAATTAGTTAGGGAAGTTGTTAGGGGTACTCTTATAAATAGAGTGAGGGGGAAAGCGGGTCTGGGCGTTGGCCAGGCGTGGGTGCCCCTGAGTATAGAGAAGAAAAGGTCCGACTTCTGGTGATCAAAAAAAAAAAAGAAAGAAAGAAAGAAGATAGATTGAAGAGGAAATAATGGAGGTAGGCAATTTTAGGCTTGAGTAAGATTGCTCAAGAGAGAGGAGGGTCCAACTACCTCGAATTACTTGAGATTCATTGCGTTGTTCTATCCTTTATCTTTCAGTATATTTCTAGTTGTTTGGGTTCTATCCCAAATGAAACAGGTGAAAAAGATAAATTACCAAAGACAACTGTATTTGATCATCTTCATGTCATAGATCATGAATCACCAAATCTTTTACCAGAAATGTCCAATAGACATAATGAAAAAAGCAGGCAAGACAAGAATCCAAACAAAATAAAGGGTAGACAAGCATCAAACTGCGAAAGGTGTTGAAGATAACATACTTCTTCCATTTCCTTTTTCTGTGAAGTTTTTGAATCTGCTTTGGATCTCCAAGCAATGTAAAGTAACCGCAATCCAAAAAATGCATACAAAACTGCAAAAAACAATGTAAAAATGTTGGCTGACATTACTAGTATATATCAATGTCAAGTCAAAATAGCCAAACTCAGAAGAAGCAAACAAAATAAAAACTCCAGCAAAAGCATGCAATTTAATTAGAGACTTAGAGTTAATAAATGTAGCCTTATCCTCCATGGAGAGAAGTACCGCTATGACAACCCAAAATAACAAGCAAGAGTTGTTTAACCGATGCATCAAGTTAAAGAAAATATGTGAATACACATTAAGTGCAGGATCAGAAGACAAAAGATTAAACCGACCCCAGTAATCAGAATAAGATCTTTAAGCGATGCATCACTGCCAAAAAGTTTTATCTTCATCATAGTTTAAATTCGCTTAAGTGGTAAAAAAAGCTTTGCATTCATGTCAAAACACTACAGCACTGTGGCTCAATTAGTCAATTGATTATTATTATTATTATTATTATTATTATTATTATTATTATTATTATTTTGATATCCATGAGTGTCCAAACTCACTTATGCACACCTAAACTAATCTCATGGGACAACCGTTTGACCCTACTAGATTTGGTTGTCAATGAAACCTATAGGATATTAAATCTTAAGTAGGTGGCCACCATGAGGTTTGAACTCATTCTCTCTAAACTCTTTCTTATTGCCACAGGTGGGAGAGATAGCAGTGACACCATTAACTCCTCCATTCAATTCCTTCCTTCCTTAGATGAGCAGATGCTTTTACAAAGCTTGTCTCCTCATAGGAAGCCTTTGGTATAGGTTGATATTTATGAAGTCAATATTTCTTATCCAACCCATCCCGTATCTTCTGCTTTCTATTAGTAGAAGTCTTTATTTAGTTTTTGATACGTATAGATGGCATTAAAACAAGGTGGATCTTAAGATTTTTTTTTTTTTTTTCATTGCAACAAAAGGAAAAAGGAACTACTAATAGTGACGGTGAAATAACAGTAGAAAATTGTTAAGATCATCAACCCTTCATATGAATGAAGTTACAACAGTGGGGGTGTCAAAAGGTAACGGTTAGACAGGAAAGATATTATAAAAAAGATGCTCCAAAAAAATATATTTAAAATATAATGAATAGCATCACACACTAATCTACAAATAGTAAGAAACAAAAATGTATAATACTTTGTATGTACCTGTAGCAGCATTATTGGTATGTTTCCTTGATATCAAATTTGGCACTATCCTACCTAAGCCAGTTGAGAGTACCTAATGGACATGAAACCGGTTCTATTCTTATTCACCCGAGAAAGAAAGTTGATGTGCAGTTGCTAAAGAGTACAAATAACAAAGATGCAGATTCATAACTGTAAAAAATCTTGAAACTTAAATTACTATCCTGGGGGTTAATGAAAGAAAGACCTATCCAACTTACTGTCATTACAATCAGGGCAGTGAGCGCACCAGATAGAACAATGGACTTGGGATGGCGCATAGCCATAAGTGCAGCTATTATAAATGTCTCATCTCCGATCTACACAATCATTCAAGAAAAATCAAAATAATCGAACTTGAATAAAAAAGTAGATAGGTCCAAAACCGCCATTTCCCATCTTTGAGCCTTTACAGTTCATGTTGACAACTCAATGAACTGTTACTGCAGAAATTCACCCAAGCTCATTTTGAGAATGGACCAAATTTTTCTGAGAAAAATCACAGGAAGTATAAGTGAGAATAGAATCAACTATACCAACCTCACTGACAATTATCATGGACAAACTTGCAAAAAATGCATCAAAAACTCCAAGACCAATGGAGTCCATGTCAAGATTAAGATTTTCTGAGTCAACACCATCCTTTTTCACAACAACAGCTTCACGGTTGCCCCAGGAAATCTAATGATAAGAAACACATAAGTATAAAATCAGAATTGAAACTAGAATTTAAAGAAGAAGAGATAAAGGAAATGGTCAATTGGGGCTTTGCATTTTAATCCCAAATCTTTTTAATCGTCAGAATGGCCATTTGTTCAACAAGATGCTCCATACAAGGAAGAAAACCATTGCATCAATGCCAAAACAATAAGAGAAAATATCTAAAGTATTAGTTACTAAACAACTAGTAATTAACTTTTGTTGCTAGTTGCTCAGACTGTTTGGAAGCTCTACTAAAGTTCCCCAATTTATGAATCAGAAAACATGTCTGTTACATAACTTTTTAAAACAAAGAATAGAAGCAAACAGAATTTCAAATGTTTCGTCAGTTGTTCTGTAAAAAAAAATACTTCACATTCAATAATTAATTGCTTTGTAAATATAAACTGATTTAAACATGTTATATTTTCAAGTTTTAATACATAGAATGATAGAAATAAGCAAAAAACATAGGAATAAATATGTTTCAAACAGCATTTCAAATCGAAAACAATTCTAAAAACTGCTTTCAGAAAACACTCCCAACAAGCTCCTAAAGAACCATAAGCCCGAGTAAGCTGGCCTTCAAGTTCTCCAAAACAGAACCAGCAGCACCCAGTGAATCAATGCATGCCAGGTGTTAGCTAGATGCACACGGCCCTTCGACTTAACATTCTCTTTCCTTTTCATATATAAACAGGTAGTAAAACGCCTAGGACGCTCAACAATGTATCCCATTAGTTAGTTCTATTTACAATCTACAACATGAAGAAAAACAGTTATGTCAAAGCACAAAGATCTCGATCTCATTAACCCCAAAACCCCCTCTCGCCATGGCAGCTCGCGGAGAAGATAACGAATCGCACTCACCTTGCTACGTCGACCGAGATCCTTAGGTCCATCCAACTCCTCGTTCTCCACTTCCGCAGAATACACCTAAAACACCCAACATATCACAAATAAAACCCCACATAAGAACGCCCAAATCAACATAGACAGCAAAAGGAATGAAGACTACCTGAACGGAGGCGAACAGAGGAAGAAGGAGAAGAAGGAGAAGAAAACAGGGGGAGAGAGAGAGTTTTCCAGTAGGGTTTGAAGGCAACCCCATTGGGAAGGGATCGGTAGCACCAGAAGGAAATAAGTGGAGCAAATTAAGCAGAATCTGGATGGAAAATTTTTCCCGAGAAAAAGAAAAAGATATGGGGATCTGAATCGGAGAAGAATCTGGGATGCTCCGATGTCTCTCGTTGAGGAGAATTGAAATTGGGGGAGGATCAGATCTGCATTGCTTTGCTGCAATTGGACACCACTACGGCTTGAATCCGAGAGAGAAAGAGAATCCTTCTTCGAAGCTAGAGATCCACCATAGCCAAAACCATGGAAGTTTTTTTCTTTTTTTTCTTCTGAGTTAATGTTTGACCAACGGGTTAGAAAGTGGTAAATTCAAATAATCAAAATTTTTTTTTTTTTTTAAAGTGACTTTCTTGGCTGATTCTAATAATATATTTCCCAAAAACGTGTGAACTCCATATATTGTACTTGGACAAGGAGTCTTTTTCCATTTTTATTTTTTTATTTTTTGTCTTTTTTGTTTTTGTGAAATTTATAAAAGAGAAATTAGAGATGGCAATGGGTGGGATGGAGTTTGGGTCGGGTCGGGCCGGGGAATTCTTGCTTGGTAATTGAGCTTCTTCACAGAGAAAAAACTGTCGGTCTCCTATATTATTTTTTGTTATTTGTTTATATATTAAAATTATATACGTTTATTGAAGAGTTATTATTGATATTATTTTATAGTTATACAACTACAACCTTCTACCATCGAAACTAATGGTAGTCTCGAATGGACTCCTCCTAGAATAGTTAGCAGTACTTAACAAGCAAGTCATCGATCTGGAGAACGAAAAAGACGTCCTTCAGAAAAAAATAACTCGTGAGGCACTTGATTTAGAACCAACCTTTTGTTAGATTAATAGTTTCTAATATATAATTAAATATAAGGTTGGAGTGGATATTAAATTTATTCCATTCTCATGTCAATTTTTTTTTTTTTAAATCCATCCGTCTCTAGCTTTCACCCGATTTTAAATGGAGATTTCACAACTACTTGGAATCTTTGTCATTCTTATAATAATTGTTTTTCCTTATTTGTGTTGTTATAGAGTTGACGATTAAATCATCGATTTGTAGGATGATAATAAACATTTTATTTACGAGCTATGTTTGGATTGATTCTATATCAACTAGCTAAAATAGTACCATTCATATGAAATTTTAAAGAAATGAAGTTTGTGAAATAAATGTGACTTTATTAAGCTTGTGTAGTTCTAATTCTAATATGAAAATCATCCTCTGATATTTTTTTGTTTGAATATTAAATTTGATTTGAATAGTTGGCATTTAATTTTACAAAGAATTGAGAACTAAAATTCTCATAGTTAAATAACTGCAAAAGGATTCAACCATCGATCTTTAAGATGGTAATAGATATCTTTATCTGCTAAATTATGTTTGGATTGGCCTAAAATATTCCTAATGTTTAGGTACGGGAAGATTTTTATCTGAAGTCTTATGAGTCTTTACCTTCTCTAAAATCTTGAAGAAAAATTTACATATTATCACTGGTTAAAACACTTACCCTTCACTAGAAGATGGTGAGTTCAAATCTTTCATTTTTTTTTTGTAATTATTGAATAAAAAGAAATATTTGTTCTCTAAATTTGACAATTCTAAGTTATTTTTAAAAAGTAAAAAATAAAATAAAATAAACAAATTTAAAATTAAAAAATTATAATCAACCTAAATATAACTCGACTGATCAACACATATATTTTTCTTCAAAAGATGAGAGATTCGAATCATCCCTTTGTTTCAACACAAAATATATATAATAGTTACAACAATAATAATAATATTACAAATTAGAAGTTACAAATGAGATTGTTACTTTTTTTATTTTAATTTTGTTTATGAAATCGTTACACTTATATAGTCCAATAACCAATTGACGTTTACTGGGAGGAATCGTTGCTCTTTTTTCTTTTTTTTTTTTTTTTTTAAGTTATGGGATATTTTCTAAAATATATCATACTTCTATAAATATTTTATAAAATTTAAATTTATTTTGTTGTACGATTTCATTTTTCCTTAGTTCAACTAAAGGTAAAGATACTAAAGCGAGTATAGTTCAACAGTACTTGATATATACTTCCAATCAATAGAGTGTGAGTTCGAATCCTCTCCCCCAACATATTGTACTAAAAAAAGATAGGATTGGAGATTTAAACCTCTAATTTTTAACGAAGTTATAAGTATCTTGACCAATTGAACTATGGTCACATCCATTAAAAAAATATAAAGATATAATACTTAAATAGTGAAATCAAAATAAACCTTTTAAAAGTTTAATAATTATATATATACACAAAAGAACAAAATAATGCTTAAATCTTTATAAACCAGATAAAATAATTTATAGTTATGATATGATAGACTTGCCAACCCTAAGTATAATGTCTTAAAAATTAAATATTTGAATTTCCTTCCCACACACAGACTTTAATAAATAAAATTTTGAGACTATATAGTGAACACATGAATTTCCCAATAACAAAATAAATACAAATGATTAGCGGTGAAACCAAGCCAATCAATCGAAACTGACTGAACCGATTGTGGTCGGTCGATTTTGAGGCTTAGCCAGTCCTTTTGCCACTATATTCCAACCGCTCTCTAATGCAAATTAAAAAACGTAAACTATTTTAAAAATAATAGTCGGTTTTAACCTAAACCAACCGATCGAATTGACGAAAGTCAGTTTCTATTTTTAAAAACCGACATCGTTGATTTCTGCATCAAACCGACACCATCGACCGATGAATAGGCTTACAAATGATAATTTACCTCTAAACTTTGATGGTTGTATCCATTTAGCTTAAAAAAAATTTCAACTACGTACATTTATGTGTATATGTAGTTTTTGCTATTAGTACTATTAACTAGCTAGATGATAAACCAAAATTCGAGAGTATAGTTCAAGTGGATAGAAGATCTATATATATATACCATCCAATAGACGATGGTTTTTGATCTCTACTCTGTAATTGTTGAACTTAAAAAAACTATCTAAATAATAACATGCATATAATTAGATAAATGTTGATTGATTTGACGTGATAAGGTAGATAAAATTGACATAAGAAGCGAATAGTGGTATGAATGGAATATAAACTTTATTTAATCAGCCTATTAAATACATTTCATGTGCCACTTGATTTTGGTGGCCTAAATTCAATAAAGGATGAGCTATGTGACATGTCACCCCATGGAAGAATCCCTCTTGGCTGATAAACTATCACATGGGCAGCTACATGGAGAAAGAAATTAATATAGTTTTTTTTTCATTTATCTCTTGAAATGAGTAAGGTTTAATCGGAATGTTAAATTTGGTAACGTTTCTATTTCTTGTTTTACATTATGAAAAAATATAAGCATACGTTTGGTAATTGTTCATATTTCTTGTTTCTCGGTTTTTAAGAAAAATTTTTGTTCTCAAGAAATTTCTGTAAATTTTTTTATACATAAAATAATCAAAATTATTATTTATATTTGAGACAAAATATTTTGTGGTCTCTGGGGAGTAGTTCTATTTAATCCATAAATTTTAAAATCTGACATTTTTATCCCTAAGGTTTTATAACGTAACACGTCAGTGACAATTTTTATTTTATTTCATTTTGTTGAATAAAAAGAATATGTGTAATATATAAATTCTTTTAAGACTTGGTTTGAATTTAGATAAGAAATTAGCTTGGTCCTTTGAGATTTATTGCTAATTGAATTCACTTGAGGTTTGAAGAGGAAGCAAATGATTAAAATGATAGAAATTTTGGTGATTCTAGAGGCCACCTTCGTTTTCCTACAAAAGGAAAAAGCCATCTTTGGAGTTATTATTAATTTTTGGTCTTCACATTTCTCTTTGTGTCTAGACAACCTAGTCTAAGACAAAAATATTTATTGGGATGTGTTGGAAATAGGATTGGAAGAATATTATTTGATTAGATAGGAAATTCTTCACCCAAATCCAATACAATAATTTTGTTCATTGCTACAATTAATTTGCTCTAAATTTGAAAAATAATGGACCTAGCTAGCCTAATTAGTATGATAGGTTGTTCAAGCTATTTTTAACCAGAAAATTTGGAAAAACTATTATATATATATTTTCTCCTTTAATATGAACTAACAATTTTTTGGTATTATTTATTAAAAAAACATATTTTAGTATTTGTTGGCGGCGAATTCCGGTCATAGGCCACGTGTCGTTCGAACGAATGGTCCGACCAAGGAATGAGTGAACCTGAAACCGGAGTTACTCGACGCCGGTGCGGTATCCCGCCTAAAACACTCTGACGATTAAGTTAGTGATCGGAGGAGAGAAAGAAATAAGACACCTTAAGTATAAGTGACATGTTTTTCACTTACTTGTAGAAGATGAGAGTCTTTCCTTTTATAGTCTCGAGTGGTCAACCAAGAAGGACGATGGTTAGAGGTGGCAGAGGTGCGACGTGCCATCGGGAAGGAATCTGGCGACATGCTCCCGACAGTCGTAGGTTGGTAGCGCCTCCTGTGGCTCAAGGACTCATCCCCTACAGCTGTAGGGTATACTCCCTTGTTACCGACAACGCGCATCCTCTCCTGCTACGGTTATATACGGGGCGTCACCGCTTGTGGTCCCTTGTTCCGTGTGTCATGCTCGACAACGTCGGATTGTGGAAAGAGGAACCCTGCTCGGATTTTACCCTGTTCGATTATATACGAGACATCACCGCTGGGAAGCAGATACGTGCCCTGCTCGGATTTTACCCTCAACAATATTAAATATCCATATCATCCCTGCCCAATCTAAGAAGTCCAACCGACTCCATCTAAATTCAAGACTTGCCCAATAAATTATTATTATTGAACATTCCCTGAAAAGATATTTTTGTGACTTCATAGACAAATAAAAATCTCAATGGAAAATACTATGGGTTATATATATATATATATATAACAAACAAGGTTGATCTTCCATCTTACCAGGTTGAACTTAAAAATAGGAATGAAAAATAAAAAATAGTTAGGAGATGAAGAAATGGCGAGTAGGTTGAGTTAATTTTTTAATTAATTTTTTATTTATAATTTGGTGAGATAAATTCCGATATTTTGTGATATTATCTCATCACGTGGAAGATTTTAAAATTCGGATAGGGCACGTCGGATTGGAGCTATAAAATATCTCAAATTTATATTTTATTTATCAATTATTGAATTTTATTTGTTAATATTAAGCAATATCAATAAAATTATTAAAATACAGTTTATTATTATCAAATATGTGTTTCAACATTAAAATTTAATAATATTTTATATTAAGGATGACTCTAATAAAAATTATATTAATCTTTTTTAGTTGATGCAGTTTTATTTTAATTATTTATTATTAATATTAAATAAATTATTATAATAATAAATATTTACTATCCATAAAGTAGATTTTTATTGATACGAGTATTTGATATAAATTATGATATGAGTGTCCGTGCAAGTGATATACATCTAATATATTACTGATATGAGTGTTTGATATACTATTGATATATTACTGATACAAATATTTGATATACTAATATTTGATATACTATTTATATAAGTGAAAATTTTTGCTATGTTTGAAAATTTTAAAAGCAGGTGACATATTTTGAAATACACAAAGATTATTGCTACCGTTCCAATTTCCCTTTTAATTTTTAGTTATTTCCTGCTTGCTTTTCTGTTTTTTAAAAACTATCTAAATGCATTTTGAAAAGCAACTTTATATTTTTTTAAAAGAGTGAAATTTAACACGTTTCAATGTCTCTAGACTTCAAAATTATATTTATCATTATCTTTATGTGTTAATATGAGCTAACAAGCACATGACACTCAATTTCTTGAAATTTGAATGAAATAGGAGATATTTCCTTGATTTCCTACTTGTCATGAGAATTTATTAAAAATAAATGGACATATTTAGTTAATTTGTATATTCGTTTTATATATATATATATATCAAAATACAATAAAATATAAATAAAACATTACTTAATACGGAGATAATATTTATTTTAATAAATTAAAACCTATTTAAAAGGGTAAAATGTTTTTTTTTAATTCTAAACATTAATGAACTTTTTATTTCTATAATTTTTTCTATAATATTTCATCGATATTGACATTTTGTCAAAATTTTCATAAAATTGAGACATCCACGTTGAAAACTTTAGTTGAAACCTGTCATAAGACAGTTTAATTAAGAATCATAAAACCCTTATAACAAACCAACTACTTTAATATTATATTTTATAGTCGTGGATTAACGTATATCAACTTAGAAATTTAATAAACTATTTGTACCTATATAAATTAACTTGCATTGGTGATTTTACGTTCTTTTTTTCTTTCCTTAATATATGTAATTCTTTATGGTTGCTATTTTTCGTTTGAAATCTAAATCATGCTAAATTTGTGACATCTAGTAAACATGTTTGAATTTCAAAAACAAAAATATTGATCAATTAGATTAAATTATATCCTTAATAAAATTAGATTAATTATAATTTTGGTCCATCAATTTTTAAAGATTTGCCTACTTAATTTCATACTCTTAAAAGTTTTTAATAAGCTTCTCAACTTTAATTTTTTAATTTTGTGCTTAATATAAGGCTCTTAGTATCCTTAATTTGTCAGTTTAGTACTTACACCACCCAGTACCTAAATCTACTTAAAATTAACTCGTTACATAATCTTTAAATTACAATATAGTTAGTGTGCCGTATAAATGTTAAACAAATGAAATTAATTATAAGGACCTATTGATACAAAATTGAAAGATAAACCTACTTTAACCGTTCATCAACTTATTATAAACTTTTAAAGTATATGAGCTAAATAGTCACAATCCAACCTAAAAACTTTGAAGATCAAGTTTGTTATTTATCATAAAAATGTAAAAGTCTATTTTACATATCATATTTTAATAAAATGCGAAGGTGGAGTCAAATATTAACTAACCTATTGAGGAATATTTTTTATTTTTTGAGTACTAACATAGAGAATTCGAACTCACAACCTTATAAATATACCGATCGAACCATACTTAAATTGATCATTGCATATCATGTTAATACAATATAATATTTTTAACACTAATCCAAAAACATGCAACCTAAGATGCAACAAGAATTTTTGTTTTTCTTTGCTAACATGAGCAGTTCTGTGAGTCAACAATAATTAATACGTACTCATTCCCTTGAGGTGGGAGATTCTTATATATAAATAAAAAAAGATTTTTTTAATTAAAAAAACACACAAGAAAGAGAAAATTGGCCGCAGTGTACAATGGCACCAATCACGATGGCCATTCTTTGTGGTTAAAAGGCCATAGATGTGCGTGACTTCCCGCAACTACTTCATATAATTCTTCTTCTTCTTCTTCCTCCTTCCAAAATCTCTGCAAAACCGTGTAAAGAAAAAAGAAGAAAATTCCCCACCCCCTTTGAAATTCAAGGCCTCAGCTCAAAGCAATTGAAAGTTCTTCTTCTTCTTGATGTACAAGAAGAAATGAGTAACTTCCCATGAATAAAATCTTCTGAATTCCACTTTCTTTCCCCATTTTTTTGTTTTTTCTCATGATGCCTTCTCATGGGGTTGCATTTTCCCTCATTTTCGTGCTCTTTCTCGCCCAGAACGCCATTGAAGCAACCTCAATCTACGTGAGTACTACTCCCCCCTAAAAATCCACATTTCAAAACCCCCCAATTCGATTCAATTTCCCCATTTTTCCACAAATCGATTGTCTCTATGCTCTGTTGTGTGATTGAATTAGCATCTGCGATTGTTGTTTCTTAGGTAAATGTGTCCGATCAAGAGCCGATGATGGTGCCATTAATGGGGCTCGGGGAGAAGATGGAGACGGCGGTGGTGATGAGCGGCGGCCGGCGGCGGCTGAGGAGCTTCCAGGTATGCGCCCTCTGCACCTGCTGCGGCGGCGCCAGAGGAATGTGCCTCCCATCGCCCTGTTGTTATGCCATAAACTGTAACATCCCTAATAGGCCCTTTGGCTTCTGCTCTTTCACCCCCAAGACCTGTAACTGCTTTGGCTGCCATATTTAAGCTTTATTCTTCTCTCTCTGTTCATGACATTGAAAATTGTTCATTGTTGGATCTCTGAAACTGTGCAATATATGTTCTAAATTGTTCATTGTTCATTTGATTTGGGGGGTTTTTAGTGGAGAGATCATAGGATACTGCCATTCTTGTTCTTCATCCTTCTTGAAGAGAATGTTCTAAGATTTGGTTTGTTGGAGCACTGTTTGTAAACTTTTTAAGTGCCTTTTTCTTGATTTGTTTGTTTGTTTCTGAGGTGTATGCTTCTGCTACTGTTCTGATTCCTCTCCATCATACCTTTTTTCCTTTTGAAAACAACACAAATTCCCCAATCTCAAGAAGATTTTGACGTACTACGTCGTGCTCGGGATGCGAACATCGTCGAGAAAGTTAGTTGGATGAGACCCTTTTGGATGGAAATCAAAAGTAAAACCAGGGCAAAGTAAAAATTTTCGTCCTACCGTTGTAGAGATATGGAGAGAACCGTTGTTCTAATAATTTTGTTTTGTTAGTTTGTTTGTTCTTTTTCTTGATAACAGAAATAATACATGTCATGTCATCTTCAGTCCAAACTTTTGCATCAAAGTGAAGCCAGTGGTTGGTCTGCAGCAAAAACATGGCAATCATTTGTTGAAGCACACCCTGCAACTTAGAGAAAGGTGCAAATTTCTACCTCTTATTCCCCTCATCTCCTTCATTGTTTTTGTTTGTTGTTATTATTATTATTAGAAAATGATGGTAAAAAAACTCCCCCTTTATCTTGTAACTTCATTTTCAAACTCTTAACTTGAAAATTATTGCATATAATTGTACTAGTGATTGGGTTTTACTACAATAATTTTACAACTTGCACGGTATAGGATGGTTCAGATTTTAGTTGTACTACTATTTATGATTGGTTCAAGCATCTTGTAGGTCGAAAGTGCGACTAAGTCTTGTATCAAGTCTTGTATCAACCAAGATACAGGAAAGATCGTGAGTATAAGAGTAAGGACTGAGAACTTATCAGAGATTTTTTAGATAAAACCAAAAGTACAATCATGCAGGTTTATGTCCAAAGTACGTAACATCGTATTGGTCTCAGAATTAAGTCAAAACACCAGAGGATGAAGGGGATAAATGTGAATAAAGGAGGTTGAAAAGAGGGTTTAATGGGTGGTAGATAAGATAGAATTAATGTATGTAGCTGTGGCCAACCAAATAATGAAGTAGATGGTAGTTGGGTAGTAGTAGCCATTAAACCTTATCCTCCTTCACTCGCACCAATTGGATGATCATGTGGTTGTAGTTTTCTAAGTTTTTAATGCACACCACTTCATTTTTTTTGTTTAGATTACGAATTTAGTTTCTAAATTTTAGTTTTTGTGTTTTAATTAGTTCTTAGATTCTAAAATGTTGATTAGTTCTTAGATTCGAAAAAGTTCTAATCACGCCTACATAATATTTGTTGTGAACTGAATGGTAAAGTGGCATGTTTAGTGGACAAATATTGACTAATTTAACGTAACGTGATATATGGATGTTTGAAAGATATAGACGTATATCATAGATCATAACATAAAGTGGAACATGCGATACTCTTATTTTTTAAGTATGTATCAAATCAGATATACAACTATTATATATGGGTCGAATCAACCAACATGTTGTTTAATAAGCATTATCCATGTCACTGAGGTTTTTTTTTCCTAATACTACAAGAGTATTTCTTCCACATCTTCGTACTATCATTTTTCTTTTATAAACAATTCTTTTAATGTTGCTAGCCACACAACCATTTTTAAACGATGTTGATGTGATTACTAATGAATGAGAGTAGTATCCATAATCCCCTGATACTAGTAATTTTTTCTGAACAATATTAATGATATAGAATCAAAATTTGAAGCCAAGACCAACTTGGTTTTTTTTTTTTATAATTAAACTAAACAGATACAACCATCAAAACTTAGAGAGTAAATTGATTGATCTAATCCTCATCCGGACAAGTGACAAAAGTAAAGAACTTTGGAAAGATAACTTCAAACTCCATAGTCGGTACTTATCTAAGGTATTAAAATACAACGGATATTTCTAACAACCATATGTTGTATGACTAGACTGATTGTTTCATTAAACTAGTTCAAGTGTTTTAGGTAAACTGGTACGAATACTCACAATCACGGTACGATACGAACAAACAAATTATACTTTAACCTTTTTTCCTCAAGACATTGACAATGCAATATGACTTTTGTGGCATTGAGAAGAGTGAATTAGAATTTAGATTGAGCATTTTTCATTTTTATTTTTTATTTTTTGGGGTATATGATAAGTGATGGGTAAGTTTAACAACCCACGTGATGGCCTCTGCGACATAAAAACAAACAGTTGGTGGGCATTCTATTTTAGAACCTACCAAAGTGCTTCTCATTCACACATTTGCATCCCTAAACTTGGGCTTGCCCCACCATTCCTTCATGCTTCTTCCCTCTCTAATTTCTCTTATATGCCTTTCTTTTCTTACAAAACAGGGTGTCTTTTGATTCTTTCTTTCTCATTTATTGTTTTTTCTATTTAAGCTTTCGACCCGGTTGGTTCGTGTCGATTTTTTCCTCTTAATATAATATTGTAAATGTGGAGAAGAGAGACTGATCTTATGCTTAAACTACTAGAGCTATGTTTAAGCTTATAGGTCGTCGTGATTGTCTCGTTGATTATTGCATTATTGTATGCTTGCTCTATTGAATTTTTTTTTTGGCTCTTTTGTCTTTATTTTATTTAGTTGTCATTCTCTATTATGACACATGTTGGGACAACTCGTCGATTGTTAGTCCAACGAGCATTTAAGGAATGATGTTAATTGCCAAAATGAGCATAACTCAGCACGACACCTTGCTCGTTTCTTAGAAGTAACAGTTTCAATCCTCCGACCTCCATCCCCATTTGTATACTGAAGAAAATAATAACAAGAATGATGTTAGTTATTGTAATTTACTAGAAATGAAAATCGAAAATTTAGAGAGTTGAAAGTTCGATGACTAAATAGGCATAATTAAGATTTACTAATAAATTGGTTAATCTATAAAAAAAATGTAAAATTAAATGAAGGAAAGCAATAAAAATAATTAAAATCAAATGTAAAAAACTTAGAAGACTTTGACTTTATCTAATTATCCCTCTCAATTTCTTTTTTAAATTTTAATTGACAAAGTTTGTTTTCTATGTTGATGGAGAATTGTTCTAAGTTTTTATTTTTATTTTTTACTAATCTGTTTGAAGCACTGACGAAATGATTCAACAGGCAAGGATTCTCCTCTATGTGTCAAACGACAAAGTTCACACTACTTTTACCGAAGAGGTAAAATGGCCTTCCTCACAATATCCATACTATGACTAGTAATGCAGTACAAGTCATTCCCGAAATACGGTAGAAAAAGAATATAAGCAAAAACAAGGAAAAGGTTTTTCATAATTTTTTGATCCATACATAATTAAATTATAGAATTGCCAACAAGAATTTGGTTTTGTTTACGAACTTGATGTTGATAAATACGCAGATTTAGAAATTCATTTCGGACAATTGAACCTATTTCTTTGTTTTGTTATCTGCTATTTAAAAGCATTTTTAATTTTGAAATTTGTCTAATTATTCAAATATTTCTTTAAAAAAAAGGAAAACATACCAAAGAAATTGTGAGGAATCAAACAATTGTATTTTCAAAAATAAAAAACTAAAAACTTAATTTTTTTTTTTTATATCCGTAAGTATCCGGACTAGCTTACGCACATCTCGACTAATCTCACATGTTTTTAAGACTATGGGCTCATTGATCCTATAAACATTATATATTTCCGAGGCTATTTAGTTTTGATTCTTTGAATATAATATGAATTCTATTAGACTTTTTGTTTCTATCAAACAATGAGAATGGCTTATTATAAATTTGATGAAGTGCATTAGTTCAAGGAACACCTTTTTCTTTGCTGCATATTTTCACTAAGGGGCAATACTAATTTTTTTGTTTTTTTGTTTTTTATAAAATTAATTTGTTACTATTTATTCATTTGATTATGATAATGTACATGGAGCAGTGAGAGAGAATTAAATTTGTCTTTAATTTACTAAACAAATAATTCAAAATGATGTTACTAACCACCTTAAAATGGACCACTAAAGCAACGTAGGTAGGGATTCATCACATGGTCAGGTTTGAACCCTCCTAAGTACAGGCCATCTAAAGCTCAACACTGATGTTGCATGTAGGGGATTCATCTTCGGGCTTGGGGTTTCTTTTGCAGGGATCCAATGGAGCTGTGATGGCGGCTAAATCGTGTATGTTCTTTATTCATTACCACCTCTTCTGACTGAAATTAAAAGGATTCTTGAAGGATTGAAATATGCCCAAACTATTAACTGTACCCAACTTGAAGTGGAATCGGACTCCCTCTTGGGAATCCAGTTGATTAAGAATGAAATCCATATCCTTGGTGACGAGCTTAATTGAGTGTTGGAAGCAAGAGCGCTGGCTTCCTCTTTCGAATCAATCTCTTTCGGCCATGTCTCTCGGCACTGCGAGACTTTTAGACTCTGTAAAGGGAGATACTCCCTCGAACTATGCCCAAGTGATTTAGACTTAATTTAATGCATCTTTCTTTTCAAAAAAAAAAAAAAAAGAAATGATGGAACTTAATGTCAAAGTTGTTAGTTTAGTTTACACTATATTGTTGAAGTAATTCTCTAACTTCATGGATGATTGAAACTAAATAACATTTGTAATTTCCCATTCTACCCATTAGACTTTGAATGATATATTAGAGTGCCATTTTTTTGGTTTTAGAAGATTAAATTACTAATCTCGTCCTTTTATCTTTAAAAATCATGTCAAATACCTCATTCAACTTTAAAAGCTATATCATAGATCCAAAACTTTCATTAACTCTTAATTTTATATTTAATAGGTCCTTAACTTATTAAACATTTTTTTAAATTCTCGAAGAGACATAATTGAAAGTCCAGTATCCCAACGAACAAAAAATTTAATTAGAAACCAATTAGACAAAAAAAGTTAAAATATCTATTAAACATAAATTTAAAGTTCATAGATTAAAAGTTTAAAGACATTTTTGACACTTTTTAAATTAGTTCAAGAACTACTGGACACGCATCGTGACTAAACTTTGTAATTTAGTCTTTTAAAAAATTATGTACAATATATTTTTTAAATATTTATTTTCACAATTGTAGCAATAATTTTTTTTTTTTTCATTTTTGAAAGGGTTGAAAGCACATCATATATATATATATTTGCCCCAATAGAAAATTTTTTGGTCAACTCAAAAGTAGACCAAAACACAGTAACTTTTAGAATAACATTTGATAAAAGTACTTTGTTTTTTATAAGCTTTTTTTTTTAAATAATGTTTTTATTTTAAAACAATACACATTATTATCATTATTATTATTATTATTATTATATTTTATATATTATTTTTATTTTATTATATTTCAAAAGAAATATTATTTTTAATAAACTATTTTTATTCTTTTATTATTAATAAACTCTTTACTTATTATTATAAACGTAATAAAAAATGACAAACGTATCAATCCAGCCACGAACACAAGAATTTTTGTATATAAGATGAGTACAAATCCACCACACCACAGCTGACTTTAACTAAAAAATGATTATATATAATAATTAAGGTGATTACAAATCCACTCAAAACTATAATAATTATATATTTTTTTATACACGGTTTATTAAAAATAATATAAATAATATATAAAATATAATGATATAATAATAAATAATAATAACAATTAATGAAAAAAATAATCATGAGTAAAGAGTTGATTAATAGTAAAAAAAATGAATATGCAATTTATTAAAAATAATATTTTTTTTGAAATATATTAAAATAGAAATAATAAATAATCATAATATAAAAAATATAATAATAATAATAATAATAACAACAATATCAAATAATAATAATAATTTATTGATTTAAAATAATAATAATAATAATAACTAAAAAATTGATTAATTAAGAGTAAAAGAAAATAACATGCGTTATCTATAATAATAATAATAATAATGATATCAAATAATAATAATAATAATAATGTATTGTTTTAAAATAATAATAATAATAATAACTAAAAAGTTGATTAATTAATAGTAAATGATAATGATATCAAAAAATAATAATAATAATAATAATAATCCTCCCTAAACTCACCAAAAATTACTTACTAAAGTGTCTTATTTGAACCAATACTTTTGTGAGAAAGACTTCAATTTTTACACAATAAGGTTTTTTTTTTTTCAATTATCAAATTCATTATATTAGAAATTTGTGTTGAAGAATACTTTAAAATAAATATTTATTTTCTCTCTCTTTTGACCAGAAGTACCTTTCAAAATAACAGGTGTAAGTTACAAAATATGCATTTTATTTTTTCTGCAATATAGTTTTATTGTTACACCTTTTTACTTACCAAGGTATAATAATAAAGCAGGTTTATGAGTATAGCTCAGCGGTAATTGACATAATCTCCAACTAAGAGGTTACGAGTTTGATCCTCTACCCCAAAGCATGGTTTATGGCGGTTGTCGAAAGTGTCTTTTTTTTTTTAATCTAATTAGATTTTTTTTTATGGTTAATATTTACTGACTTGACAAATTATTAAATAAAAATAACCAAAATTATTCAAATTTACAAAATAATAATAATAAATGAGAAAAAGTATGTCGAGAGAGATTAGAGGGAGAAATTTTATGGATAGAGAGAGTAATAGAGAGAGATTTGTGAGAGAGTAAATAGAGAAGTTGGTGAGAAAAAGTGTGTGCAAAAGAAAATTAAGAAAAATAAAGTATTTGTTATAATTGGTTAAGGATTAAGAAGTATTTAAATTAAAGTTACTTATAAAGTAATTATCAATTATTTATTTGAAAATCACTTTTGAAGTGCTTTTGACATTTTTGAAAAATCTTTAAAAAGGATTTTTACTATGGTTGAAAGTACTTCCTAATAGTACAATAATCATAATTGATATTTAAATACTAATCTTAACTATTTCATTTTAGTTTTAGTTAATTGATTAATTGGATTATTTATTAATTGATTAGTCAATGATAATAGACTGATGACATAGGTTTTAACAACAAATCTCAATAAGAAAATAGACCTTTTGGAATTGGGTAACATTTCTATTTTTCGGTTCTTTTTTCCTCTTTTTAAATAAATAAAAACAAAACCACGTTTGACAATTTTTCCTTGTTTCTTACTTTTCTTTTATTGCAAAAAGAAACAGAAACATTTTGGTACCCATTTTTTTGTTTCTCATTTTAAAAAATCTTCAATTAAAAAAAATTAGTTTTTATCTAAAATTTGATTTTTAAAATTAAATATTCAAATGTTTTATGTTATATTTACGATGTATTTTATAAGTTAATAAAAAATAATAATAATTTTATTTATATTTAAAAAAAACATAAACAAAAAAAATATTCATTTCCTTGTTTCTAACATTTCTATACCCATTTTGAAAACGTTTTTTAAAAGTGAGAAATGAGAAATACGTACCATTACCAAATACTTATGCTTAGTTTGACATCTGAAATTGGTAGGAAATGATTTCAAATTCAAGATTTTAAATTATGAAAATAATTTAAATTCTTAATTGCGTTTGGAACCAAAATATTCTAAATCATTAAAATTAAAACTTATTATTTGGATATTCGTGAGAAAATAAAAAAAAGTATAATATTTTACTATTATGCCCTTAATATTTTACAGAATATTATATTATTAATAATATAATATTTCAACGTAAACTAATAATTTTAACCACGTAAACATAAATAATTTAATTAAATCAACCTAACAAGAGGCCAAATTGAGTATAGCTCCAATGATTAAGGCATCAAAGATCATGAGTTCGAATCCACCCCATAAATTATATTAAAAAAAAAATTAAATACATCAAGAATAAATCCAAAACTGAAAATGAGAAACGAGAAACAATGCACATAAATATTATGTAGTGATTTTTTTCCCATCAACTTAGAGAACACATACAAAACTTTCATTTAAACTTGGCAATACATGAGGTTGAGTTTACAATCTCCACCTATATCTGAAAAATAGTTTATTAAAACAACCCAAAAAAGAATTACTAACACACCCTTATAGCTATTTTTACAAAAGAAAAAGAAAAAAGAAAGAAAAAAGATATATTGAGGTAAATTATCATGAAGATGAAGTTGAGGCATTTGTGTGAAGTTGAACCAAGGAAGCATAAAACCCATCTTTGATATTAATCAAAGTCTCATGCTTTCCTTTCTCCACTATGACTCCATTTTTAACCACTGCAATTATATCAGCATTCTTCACTGTGCTTAATCTATGAGCTACAACTATGGTTGTTCGGTTCACCATCACTTTGTCTAACGCATCTTGAACCACTCTTTCGGATTCTGCGTCGAGTGCACTTGTTGCCTCGTCCAACAGCAGGACCTTCGGGCTCTTGATTATCGCTCGTGCAATGGCTACTCGCTGCTTCTGCCCCCCTGATAGTTGAGCTCCTCTCTCCCCAACCATCGAGTCGTAGCCCTGCATTTTGCATTGTGGGAGGAGTTAGGATGAGAGACGAAGTTTTACTTATTTTAGTTTTGAGTTCAACATGTGGGAGCAGAGATTGAACCTCCGACTTTTTGGTCGATGATATATATCTTGACTAGTTGAGCTATGTCGAAGTTTCATTTCTTTTTGTTTCTACAATGGATTGTGCATAGCTTTCTAATGCAACTCAAGTTGATGAACAGAAAAATGTTTCATTTTCTCACCTGGTTCAATCCGCTGATGAACTTGTGAGCATTGGACAATTCAGATGCAGCTATGATTTCAGCCTCGGTTGCGTCTCCTCCCTTTCCGTAAGCGATGTTGGCTCGAATCGTGTCGTTGAAGAGGATCGGCTCTTGGCTCACGAGACCCATTTGCTGTCTCAACCATTTTAGTTGGAACTTGTGAATCTCAATTCCATCAAGTGTGATGCTACCAGAATCAGGATCATAAAACCTCTGCAACAGTGAGATCACAGTGGATTTTCCACACCCACTTTCTCCAACAAGAGCAACAGTCTGAAGCAAACAGCACAAGGAAACCAAAATCATAAGTTTTGCAAAGTTTTTCCAAGAGAAGTTTAAGGTAATTGGCAAAAAAACGCTACCTTGCCGGGCCGGATGGTCAAGCTAAGGTCTCGGAGAATTTGAACATCTGGTCTCGAAGGATACTTGAAGCTCACATGTCGAAACTCGATCTCACCCTTTAGATTTTCCAATGTTTCACCTGTTTCATCGCTTGGGTCGATTTCTGATTTTCGATCAATTATGGAAAAGATGGAAGCTGTGGCTTCTTTGGCCTTGGTAGAATCTGGTGCAAGCGAACTTGATTGAGAAATGGCAAAAGCAGCCATGGTCAAAGCAAAGAAAACCTGCCAATTACATTTGTTATGTTCATAGATAGCTTCCAAACATGGACTACGTCGATTTCGAGCGAAGAAAGATGACCATAAGTTCAAGAGATACGTACTTGAAAAACGTCGGAGAAAGTCGCTTTGCCATCTTGGACGAAATGAGCACCGGCATAGAAGGTTGTGGCATAGACTGCAAACAATAAGAAAAATGATACTCCAAATCCTGTCCCGCTGATCAAGCCTTGCCTTATGCCTGATTTCATAGGACCTTCACATTTCTTTCTGTACAGTTCCATCACCTTTTCTTCTGCACAAAACGATGCAACTGTTCTTATACTCCCCACGGCATCGGTTGCGACCTGGCTGGCTTGTTCGTACATCAACTGAAAACCGATAAACTATGTTGATAAATTTACTCACGATCTGATTAAAGACTAGTTAGATTATATACCTTCGCATCTGCACTGAATCCTTTCATGAACTTCATTTGGACAAATCCGTTGAGTCCGAGAAGGGGAAACATGGCGAGGACGATTAAAGCCAACTGCCAACTTGCAACAAAAGCAATGAGTAAAGCAGCTACAACGGATGCTAGATTCTCAACAAGCTGACTCAGCGCATCCCCGACCAATGCACGCACTGTTGCAGCATTTGTCGAGAGCCTGGCGCCTATCGAACCACTAGAATTCTCGGTCCTATCAAACCAAGCAACCTCCATGTTCACTACCTTCTGGAAACAAAGCAATCTAATGCGCTGGATTAACTTGCATCCTGCCACAGAAAAGAAGTACGTTTTTGCTGGAGCTGCAACTAATGATGCCACACCAAGCAACATCATTATCAGTGCCCAAAATTTCGAATCCTTTTTTAGTTGATCGGGCGGTTTGTAAAACGTTCCAATTGCTTTGGCAAATAGTAGGCCAAAAAGTGGGAGAACCACGCCATTGATGATTGCAGCCACAGATCCGAGCAGCAGTACTGGAATTTCCGGCTTATTGAGATAGGCAAGTCGGCGGAATGGAACTGGTGGAGATTGTTCCGTTGTGTCGGGAGCACTTTCATCTGCCATGGGAACATCTGTGATAGGAACTCCTGCAGGTAAACCAAATGAAACTGAGAAGGAATGGCGGCTGCTGTTTCCTACTCCAGATGACCCCCTACTAATTGATCGTGGCATCGATGCTCCTCTACTATATCGTCTAAACGATCCCGAAGTACTTTCTTGTTTACTTTTATCGATTCCTGTTTCTTGGGACTCTCTGTTGACTTCTTGCAAGCGAATAAGCTGCGAGTAAGGCCCTTCCGGATCCTTAAGTAGTTCTGTATGTGAGCCTGATCAATTAAACAAACTCAACTTTCAGAAACTAAATATAATCAAAGAACCGATCACAAGGGAGTGAAAGAAACGCTTGTTCTTACCTTTCTCAACCATCTTCCCTTTATGAATGACAGCAATCATATCTGCATTCCTTACTGTGCTTAGACGATGAGCGACAATAACGGTAGTTCGGTTAACCATGATACGGTCCAATGCCTCTTGCACTACATGCTCGGATTCGGCATCAAGTGCACTCGTAGCTTCATCTAGAAGTAAGATTCGTGGATCTTTCAGAATTGCTCTAGCAATGGCAACTCTCTGCTTCTGACCGCCCGAAAGCTGCGTTCCATGCGCACCAACAAGTGTGTCGAGTCCCTGGACACAATCAAGGCTCCAAATATTAGAAGTCAAACATTAAAAGCTACTATTGATGCATCAAAATCATACACTGTAGTGCAAGTTGATACCTGTGGCAGTTTGTCGATAAATTTAGACGCATTGGCAAGTTCAGCAGCTGCTTTAATCTCTTCAATGGTTGCGCCATCTTTTCCATACGCAATGTTATCCTTTATGCTGGATGCAAACAACACAGGTTCTTGGCTGACGAGACCGATTTTGTTTCTAATCCATTTTAGCTGAAGCTGTTTGAGGTTAATACCGTCGATTAGAACTTCACCACTATGCGGATCATAGAATCTCTCAATTAGACTTATCACAGTTGACTTTCCACTCCCACTCTGTCCAACCAAAGCTGCAGTCATCCCGCTTGGAATTTTGAGGTTAAATCCATTGAAAATGTGCTCATCCGGTCTAGAAGGATAGCTAAAATGAACATCTCTCAGTTCTATATCTCCCGAAATGTCGTCTAACGTCTTTCCTTTCGTGTCATAAGCATCAATGAGAGGCTTCCTCTTGATTGTCTCGAACATTTTAAAGGCTGCAGCTTGGCCAGCAGCGAATGCACTTAGGCATGGAGATGCCTGGCCTAGAGACCTGATTAAAAGCAATTACAATCAGTAAATATGCAAGTGAATTTCAGTTCAT
Source organism: Momordica charantia (assembly GCF_013281855.1). Lineage (NCBI taxonomy): Eukaryota > Viridiplantae > Streptophyta > Magnoliopsida > Cucurbitales > Cucurbitaceae > Momordica > Momordica charantia. Next base: position 29,413,264 of record NW_028275166.1, read on the forward strand.
AAACTTTGTAATCTGAAGTTTTTGCTTATTTTTTGATGAAATGTACTCTATAATTTAGACGATGCGACGAAAGAAGCGTAAATGAAGCTCACATGGAACCAGTTAACACGGCAACGACCACGTTAAGAACTTCTCCACCGGTGTATCCTTTATCCAATATCAACTTTGCACCATACCATATAGCCAATGAATAGCTGAAGAAAAGCACTGCAAAAATAGTACCAAAACCGAGTCCAATGGCCAAACCTTCCCGAACACCCGATCCGTAAGCATTTACTAGAAACTTTTTGTAATTGCTCACAGCTTGTTTCTCTCCAGTAAATGATGCAACCTACAGAGCAGTAGAGTATTAAGATTCATCTTTCATAAAGACCAAAGCAAGAAAACCTATGATGTTATGATGATAAAACATACAGTTCTAATTGAGCTGATCGTCTGCTCGACAACATCGGCTGCTTTGGCATAAGCACTTTGACCAAGGGACGTCATTTTCACTATAATGAGCGATGTAATACCCCCAGAAATCACAAGTAGAGGAAGGGAGGATGCCATGACGAGCGTTAGGAGCCATCCTTTGATGAAAGCTATTGTAAAGCCTCCAATAAATGTCGATAGAAGCTGTATACATTTTCCAACCTGAGTGAAACAAGAGAATATTTTATTAAAGATCATTCACAAACAATGTTAATTAATCATCTATTCATTCTTTTTCCATGTAATGGAACTTTTAAGCTTAGTTTTCATTCACACTAGGTTCTGTTAGTGTTACCTTCTCCCCCATCGCATCTTGTATTAGCACGGTGTCCCCCGACATTCTCTCAACCACCTCTCCGGTGTTTGTTTCCAAGTCGAAGAAAGAAACATCTTGTCTCAGTATAGTTTTGAGATACAAACCCCTTATTCTTGAAGCCTGCCTCTCCCCTGTGACCATCCAGCTAGCCACCTCTGATATGCAACAAACAAACAAAGAATTCGATAATGAGAATCGTTCATGCAGTAAGAATTCGGACAAAACTCGGTAAAGAGATGTCTTACGGATAAAAGCCGCTACACCGCATCCGATTGCCAAGTACACAAATTTAAGACTGACCTGTATAACATTTTGAAGGCAACAAAGTTAATACAAAAGGGATTCTCATAAAACTTAACACCACAAAATTTTACCTTGGAAACTACTTTAACTACGTCAGAGCTAGTCTGATTATTGCCAAAAGAATCACTCAGTTCACCAAACAATATAGTCATAAGGGGCAGACTCAATCCGTTCCCTATTGCGCCGATCGTGCCAGCAACCATCAGAAGGATATCGGTCGAATCCGCAAATGAGAACAGCTTGTAAAACGGGACCGTGTTTGTTTTCCCCTCTCCTTTTTTGTTCAAGTCTTGTTGATTGCCATTCTGGTTGGAGCTTTTCTCAGGTCCATTGCCTTTTGATGAGCTGGGTTGATCCATATTTGAGTTTCCATCCAATTGGTTCTCTATCTCCATCTCGTGTCCTAAATTCTAGCTCCTCTTTACCGCGATTTTCGAACAAGAACAAAAAACTCTGCCTACTTGAATACAGTTCACAGAGAATGGCATATCAGAATCATATTGAAATCTAGAACAAGCTAGGCAAACAAGTAGCTAAAAAGAATTTAAAAGCTAAGAATATTGTAAGAGAAACTTGTACATAGAACAAAACTCACACCTAATCTCCCCAAAACCAAAACAAAATAGAGAGAGAAAAGAAATGGAACAGAGACAGAGAAACAAACAAAAGTATGTCAACAACACAGAGGAATTAGAATTACTTTACTCTCTCCCGCTCTCTCTCATTCAAGAAAAAGCTGAAAATCAAAAGACAAAAAGGGAGGAAACTTTCTTCACTTCCCATTTCCTCTCATCCAAAGAAAAAAACAAACAGAAGGAAGGGAAAAATGAAGTTACCAAAATGCCCCACCATGGGAAACAAAACAGAAAAATGGAAAATCAGAAGCAAACACTATGGAACAACCAGCAAAAAGAAAGAACCAAATAGAGGCGTGATAAGGAAGACAATGTCCACATCCCAAATGAAAAAGAGTGGATACCCACAAACAGAAATCACCACCAAAACAAGCAGATGAGAGAGAGAAAGAGGGAAAAGACAACATAACCAGAAGAAAAAGGAAAAGAAAAAACCCATAAAATGGCAAGTGGGTGCTTCACCTTGAAGAAGAAGAAGAAGATGATGATGAAAGCAAAAGGGTACCTGAGAATAAGATGAAAGAAATTGCCAACTTTTGGGAAGATACTCCCTCCCAAAGAGAGCTCTTTTGGCACTGCCTCTTTTGAAAGTTTGTGAGAGCAGCCTTTATAAAGGGCTTATAAAACCCATTACATTTCCTCATTTCTTGATGCCCACGCTCCATCATTTTTCTTTCTACAAAATTTTTCTCACTTAATTTGGAAAGTTTTAATTTAATTCTATCATGTGTTGTAGTTTCTCATTATTGGTAAATATTAAATGAGTTGAATCACCTTATAATATTTAATGAATTAGTTAGTAGAAATGAATGAGAAAAAGCTTCTGCTTTCCTCTCCAAATCTCTGGAGAATTAGTAATAATTTCGAATTTTCTTTCTTGAATGGTTTTCTTTTTCTTTACTTTAAAAATTCTATCTATCTATTGAGTATTATGTCATGGAGAGACTAAATTAAAAAATACCATAAAATAACCAAAAGTAAATTAAAAAAAGAAAAGAAACTCATTTTCCATTTCCCAAATCTACATTAGAAATAAATGCTCCAATATGGCATCCACATCCACAATCACCAAAAGCAGTACAAAACTTTCAAATGTCAAACAAAACACTCGAGTTTTTTTTTTCTTTTTCACTTTTTACAATAGATTCAAATAAAAATCGAAGCAAAAACAACAATACAACACGTATCCTTGGGAGCCAAGTAAAAAAAAAAAAAAAAGAAAATCCCACAGATTTGGTCGTTTTTGACTTTTGAAGAACAATTATTTTATTTTATTTTATTGAGGAGCCGAAAGAATATTACAACCAGAAACAGGTCATGGATTTGAATACAATCTAGACAAAGAAAAAAAAACAGATACAGTCATTAATCAAGCAAAAAAAATAAAATAAAATAAAATAAAATAAAATAAAGCACTTTACGAGAAGATTGATTAACATGGGTTTGTCGGGGGTTTTTTTTTAACTATTTTATTTTATTTTTCTACTCAACTTTGACTTTTTTCTTTTGTATGTGTGAAATTGCACAGCCAACGAAGAATAATAAACAAATAGATCATCTATGACTTGGTTTGTTAATTGATTCATGAATTTTGAATTTTACTTAAATTATTTGTTTTGAATTTTGTTGGGTATAGAAGTAAACAAACCTTGCATAATATTAATAAAAATATTACAAAATATTCTTAAAAAGTAATTACATATATTTAAAAAATTGAAATTTTAATTTTTGATATTTTGATTGAAGAAATATATTTTAAACAATTAATTTTTTTTGACTTCTTAAAACAATTAATTAGTTGTACTTAAGTTGGTTATTAAAATAATAAAAAATATATATATAAAGTTCACATGTGAGTATTATAATTATAATTGCAGTCATTATATTAAACATGGATTTCAAACCTTCAACTTTTAAAAAAGGTAATAAATATCTTATAATGTTAGAATGTAATGATTAATAAAATTAAAAAAATGTGATATTTGAATTTTTTCTAAATAAAAATACATATTTAAAAAATAATGCTACCCACAACTTTCAGTATTTTTGGGTTTTTTTTGTTACGTTCTGTTTCTTTTTTTTTTTTATTTTTAATTTTATTAAAAAACCTAAATATTTAACAACTATTTATGTTTTTTTCTCTCTTTTTTGAAACATTCTCAAATTTTTATAAAATTTTGGAAATAAAAAAAATGTTTCTTAGGATTGGTTTGTAACGTTTCTGTTTTTTGTTTTTCTTTCCAAATTTTATCAAGAAACCTAAGTATTGTGCAGTTAATTATGTTTCTTGTTTGTCGTTTTTGGAAACATTCTCAAAATTGTATAGAAATTTTGACAACAAGTTTCTTGTTTCCATTTTCAATTTTCAATTTGTTACAAAACACACATATAAATGGTGTTTGATCATCTTTGAATTTATGCGTGTTTGAGACATGCAATTCTATTTTTCTTTATTAAAAATGAAAAAATAGAAACAAAAACGAGAACATTACCAAGGTCCTTATCTTTTGTTTCAGTTTTCAATTTGTTCTAATATAAACAAAAATATTATTTTATCGTTCTTGAATCTATAGATGTTGGGAGCCATGCAATTATATTCTTATTTATTGAAAAGAATAAACTAGAAATGAGAACGTTACCAAACAAGTCCTAAGTGTTGATATTTGCTCCATTTTTCTTTCAATACATTATTAATAATTACCACGTGAATAATTTTGAAACTTTTTCATGTTTGTGCATGTTTGTACTCTTTTAGATTTATTTCATTTCATAATATTATCGTTTTTTTACAACAAATGTGGGAATAGTAAATTGAACCTCTGATCTTTAAAAATGGAATAAAATTCCTTTAACTGCAGTGAACTAAATGCAAGTAAGCCACAAATATTATAAATTTAATTAATCAAAAAGCAAGTTATTTGATAAAATTACATAGTTCAGTAGTTATTGACATATATCTCCAAGAGATTGTGAGTTCAAATCACCTCCCAAAATATTGTACTAAAAAAAAGTTATTTAATAAAATTAATATATTTTTTAAATTTATAATATGTTTCCTTTTATAGATTGCAAATAATATGGATTTTTTTTAAATAATTATTTTTAAAAAAACAAATGACAAAATTGGTGTAGGTTTCAAAATAATTACAAAAATAGGATAGATGAATCGTAGGAATGAACTCCAATGGGATCAAAGTTGCAGCCATTGTCCGCAACTCAGGTAGAAATTGCAAAACCGCAGCCTGCTGACAGTACGCGGCTTCCTAAAAAAAAGTTTGATCTACCACTTACCACTTCCCTTTCTTTCTTTTATTTTTATTTTTTTTAGTTTTGAATTTTATTTTAAAAAACTATAATTAAAAAAAAGACTAAATTGTATAATCTTAATTTTCTCCATATTTAGAAAATAGGTCATGTATTACCACCTACTATGGTTCAAAGTTAAATTTCCCCCATTTTTTAGATGTGATGTTCGACGGGTTTAGATAATAATATCTTTGTTTTGTAGGTAAATTTATAATGATGTTGGAGAATATTTAAATAAATATGTTATTGACTATGTACAATGCTCAAAAATTATATATTTGTTCTAAAAAAAACTATTACGTATATTCATGTAATTTATACCTTAATTTTTTATGTTTTTCTTTAATTTTATAATTTTTTATCAATTTAATTTATATTAAATCTAAATGTTATTTTATAGAACATGTTAAAATGAAGCCTATGAAGCTGAAATGACATTTTAATCATTGAATTGGTTTTAATCTAGTTTTAAACTTTCAGACTTTACATGACATTTTAGTCAGAATTTAAAATATAATAACAAACAATAAAAAATTTAATCACATCTTAATTAAATTTCACAATATTAATAAAATAACAATACAAAAAAATTGAAATAGAAATAAAAAATAAAAATAAAAAGGTCAAAGTTGTGTACAATGTACGCGACTTCCAAAATAAATAAAAAAATAAAAAGGTGAAAGTCGCGTACAATGCACGTGACTTCCACTTAGTCACCTGCCACGTCAAATATACACGTTTGCAGGGAAATCGCAGGCATTGCACGCGAGTTTTAAATTTCACTTTGACTTAACCTATTTTTGTTAATAGTTTTGAAAACCTAACTTACTTTAAATTTATTTATTTAAATTACATTTATTTTGTTATTATTTTTAAACTAACATTATTTTTGTAATTTATTTTTAAAACTAGATTATTTTGAAACTTTGTCCCAAATAACATATTTATTTTGTTATATAGCTCTTTTACGGTGATATAGGTATTTATATAAGTATAAAACATAAATCACATCCATTATTAATTAATATATATTTTACATTCTGTACAAAAAAAAAAGCGTGTGTCTATATATATATATATATAATTTAAACTTATTAAAAATTAGAATTGATTTATGTATTTGTAATTTGAAATAAGCTTAAGCAGTCATAAAGATTCAAAATACAAAAATAAATATTACAAAAAAATATATATTGCTTAACTAAAAATAAATTTATAATTTTAAAGAATGGATAAACATCCAGAATACAAAATAATAATAATAATAATAGCTTAATTACGAAACAATAAAAATAAAAAACAGTAGTAAATGAGAAAACTGTGTGATTATTTATATTATTTTTTAAAAAAGAAATTTACCGCTCACCAATGTTTTGAGATTGCTAAACAATGCTACTATATACCTTTGAAAAATTAGAGACGCTAAAGTTTCACTATGCTAAATTTCGAAATCCAAAAATAAATAATCAAGAGAGAAAGAAGAATTGACAAAATGAGCATAACTCAGCATATACCACATCAAATTAAGAGGTTGTGAGTTCAATCCACCACCCTAGATATCGTATAAAAAAAAAGTTCAAATGGTTATTGAAGTAAAAGAATGAAATTGAGTCCTTCAATAGTTGCCTAATTTAGTAGACTCTTAAGACTTGCGATATTCAATAGTTGAATAAGTAATAATTATTGAATTAATACACTTTAATTAAAACTTTCTTACTCACATTATGAATGACCATTTATGATTCGATTTAAATACGTAATTTATTAGTTATTGACTAAGCTTTTTTAGTACAACATATAGGAGTGAGAATTCGAACTTACGACCATTTAGTTGCATCTAGATGTCTTAATACATTGAACCAGGCTCCGTTTGACACCAACTAATTGTTATTGATATATTTTTTAAATTGAGAATGGAGAATCACCGTAGATTGATTTAGTGGTCATTTGGACCCATAAAAATCAAATGATCAGAGAAAACGGGTTTTACGAGTTGTTTTACAACTAAATATGATATTTATTGTCAAGATGAGTAATAATTGGTACCTGTCTATAGGTCTTAACTTCGAATTCTCATTTCCACTTGTTGTACTAAAGAAATTGATAATTATTGATTTATGTGTTATGATTTTTGTTATATTTGTAATTATTTTCTAGGGAATTTGACCGATTTGAGCTAAAAATGTTTTAGGTTTGCTCAAATGACCCAAATTCAGATTTTTCACTTATATGACCCAATTCCTCTTTTTCTGACACGTCAGAGAAGGTGGTTTGACGAAATTGCCCCTGTTGTATATGAAAAAAATGGACACATCTATTCTTAAAAAACTCGACCGAGATCACACAAAACTCGACGGAGTTTTTACAAAATTCCCCATAATTTTACTAACCGTTGGTCTTCGATTTCCCCTTTCTTCTTCCGTTCTTCCGTTCTTCCGTTCTTCTTTCCTCTTTTTCCCTCTTTCTTATTTCTCGTATTTCCTCTTCTTTGGTTGAACGAGTACTATCCAGTCATCCTCCTTCATCGAAAGTGATCTCAAACAAACTGAAAGGTTAGTATTTGGGATATTTGTAGTCTTTATACTTTCTTCATCGAGTTTTGATCATTGATAATAGAGCTGTTTTCAAACGATTTTATTTTGATTGTGTTTCTCTGTTAAAGTTGATTGTTGAGGTATTGTGTCTAAATATTTTCTGTTAAATGTAGAAAAAATAAAGGAAGTGTATGGGTTTTCTGAACTGGGAAGGAATCTGGGTTTTCGGTGCATCACAGTGGAGTTTTGATGAATCCCTATCAAGTTCTTCAAATTTTTTCGAGAAAAGTATGTTCGCAAACTCCGAACTATGGGATCTGAAATTAGGTTCCATTTAGAACATAGGTAGGAGAATTTCAGATAAGGGTTCTATTTAGAAGTTTTAAACTATGATCTAAAGTAGGGGAGTTCAAATTAGGGTTTAATTAGGGCGATTTCATATGTGTTTTTCAAATTAGGGTTGAAGGTGAAAAAAACCCCAATTTTATCTATCCATCTCGACGGAGTTTTTACACGAGATTTTTTTCAAAGGCTTCGAACTCGAGAGTGTTTTCTAAAGTATGAATCTCACTGGAAATTTTCCCCGTTACGAACTCCCTCGAGATTCAAAGAGAGAAATTGAAAAAATTTTCAGTTTAAACTCAAAACTCTGGGGAGTTCCTTCAAGTTTAAGCACTGACTTGGTTAAATCTTGGTTGCGAACTCCCTCGGGATTTTGAGATAAAATTTGAAAAATTGTTCCTTTTTCGTTAAAACTCTAGGGAGTTCCTTCGTGTAAGCTCACTCAATTGGTTAAATCTTAGTCGCGAACTCCCTCGGGATTTTGAGAGAAAAATTGGAAAATTGTTCATTTTTGGTTAAAACTATGGGGAGTCTTCAAGTTTAAGTTCAGTCACTTGGTTAAATACTGGTCGCGAACTCCCTTAGGATTTTGGAGAGAAAAATTGAAAAACTGTTCATTTTTTGTTAAAACTCTGGGGAGTTCCTTCATGTTTAAGCTCACTCACTTGGTTAAATCCTGGTCGCGAACTCCCTCGGGATTTTGAGAGAAATTTTTGAAAATTTGTTAAAACCTTGTTAAAACTCGAGCATAAACTCCCTCGAGATGCGTGGGGAAATTTTCGAGATTGTTATATTTCTATCATCTGCTTATTTGTTTCTGGTCCTATATGTTATAACCAACTTTTCCAGATTGTTAAAACTCGAGCATAAAATTTTGGTCCTATATGTTATAGTTTCAACAATCTACCATACCTTACCGAGATTCCACCAATTTACAAAACTCGGCTGGGTTTCTTCGCAACTCCCTCGGGATTCCACCAATTTACAAAACTCGATTGGGTTTCTACGCAACCCCCTCGAGATTCACACAACTCCATCGAGTTTCTTATGTAACTCACCTGAGATTAACCAAACTACATTATAAATACAACTCGTTCTCTTACTCTCAACGGATCAAAAACCAGCAAACAATGTTTTGAAACTTAAAAAGAAGGGAAAATGATGCCTTTACACTTAGAAAATATAACTTATACTCTGAAAACAAAAAAACTAACCTGATCGTTTGAAGATGACGAAAGGCACGTTTCAAACAATGGATCTTTCCGGGGTTAAAAAAAACAATGGATCTTGCACGAAAGGCACGTTTCAAACACTGAAAGTAATTGTTCTCTGCGGATGAAGAGAAGTACAAAAAAGAACTGATCCATTTCGAATGAAATTAATTGCATTAATTATCGTACAAGAGGTTGGCGACTAATAAAATCTAGGTTGGTGAAATATATTAAAAATTCTGTCGAGTTCTATGCGATCTCCATCGAGTTTTTTTAGAGCTATACATTGTCAGGTTTTTTATATAGAGCAAGGGCAGTTTCGTCATTTCACGGACCTTGATTTGTAAGCAAAAGAGTAATTGGGTCATATAAGTGAAAAATCTGAATTTGGGTCATTTGAGCAAACCCAAAATATTTTTAGGTCAAATCGGTCAAATTGCCTATTTTCTAGCCGCTATTTTCTAATATCTTATTCAAATTGGGTTAGATTTGAAAAAAGAAAAAGGTTTTGGTTATCTAGTGGGGCTCCATTTTCAAGGGAGATAGTGCCTCGAAATGAGGTCTCTTGCCCTAATGAAATCCTTAGATAAAGAGAAGAATCCTCAATAAAAACGTTACAAAGGATGCGAAAAAAAAACTAAAAAATGGAAATACAATTGTTGGGAGTTCATCCACAACTTTACTTTTGGTTTCACAGAAAATGTCTCGTACTAATAAAGATGGTGTCCCTTGTTTATATACCCATGATCTTTTCCTTTTCGAAATAATATGAGACTTTGTTTAAAATCCTTACAAACCCAACAGTGAACATCCTAAAAGAAACTATCGGTTAAGAAAAAAATGGTACCTATTTTTTCCTTTTTTTTTTTTTAAGAAAAAAGGGTATTCCATGGTTCCAAAAGTTGCATTGTGTATTGTTATCAACCATGGGGAACAAATGCCTTTGTTTGGATATTTTATTGTCAACCTCTTTTCACTTTTAGGTTAGAAAGCTTGTGGGTGAATTTTGTTTATCAAATAATTTCCATCTTTTTAAAAATGTGATTGGATTCCTTTTTCAAAAGTTGGAAACTTATTAAAACCTAAACAATTTGATTTGGTTCAATTATTCCATCCATCTGCTGGTTTTTCTTCTCTAATTACTACCCTAATTAGTAAAATGAATGAGTAACTATTAAGGACAACAGTATCCCAAATACCAAAAATGCTTCATACCAATAGAAATAATTGTTCTAATCTATATACCATGAATCAATCTCTTTCCTAACTAATATGGAACTTCGTTTGCACGCCTTGCAACCCCAACAGTGATGACTACGACGTAAATTTGTTGTGGTGCGCTCATTAAAAAAACGTATACTTTCGAAGAAAATCCGTTTATTAAGGGGAAAAAAATGCTTAACACATAGGCAAAAAAATAGAAATGATAGTAAATCTACATTATACCTAAAATGAATATTTAATATAGATATTATATAAATAGGTTTCTAGTGGAGGAAACTTTAATGAGACGTATATTTAAGCAAAAAAATGGAACAAGGTGATTAGGTGATCAAGAAAAAATGAATTGAAGGATTTAAATGTGATTGTTTTTTTAGTTCAACAATTACGAGGAGAAGGATTTAAATTATTGGTCAATATTTATTTTTAAAAACTTATAAATTTAGCTTAGATTTTAAAGACGTTTTTAAAAGAATAACAAAAACAAAGAACCGTATGAGTGAAAGTAGTAATTTTAATCTTAGTTTTTAAAAATATAAAATAAAAAAACAAAGTAGGTATCTAATGAGGTCTAAGTAATTGACCAGAGATTATTTGTTAAGTTATTTCGGATTACGGTCTCAATTGTTTAGGTAACTTTACATGACTTTGATCTCTGTCAAAATGGACATTTGACATTCTAACAATAGATTCAAGCACATCTTCGTATCTTTTCACAATTAGTAGCAGATCCAAAAATTGAACACATCCATATATTCTTATCAATTCATATATAGTTGTGATATTAGTTTGTGCAAGAACTGTATGTATGTATGTATATATATATATATATATATATAATTTTTTAAGTTGAATAATTATAGAGTAAGAATTAAATTGTCGATTTATGAGGGGTAATAACTGTCTTATTCAGTGAGTTAACAAATTATTTATTTATTTTTACAATATCACAATACACAACATATGATCTATTCTATTTCTCTATAATGGAGCGGTTGACTTGTTTGGGTCCCTAAGGGGAATGATGCAATTTTTGGTGTAATTTGGAGAATGATGATTTCATTATTACATTATTATTATCTTTTTTAATGGAATTGTATGCTGGAAGCAACCAAGAATAACTGTTATGAAATTGTATTATTGGAAGGAAATAAAATTTATTGATATTTACTAGAAGATAAAAACTAAAAAGAAAGACAGAAATTTTTATTTTGAAATTTTCTCTTTTGAACCATTAATTTGTATATCTTCATTGAATTTAACATGAATTTAGTCACTCATTTCCAAATTTTATACCAAAATGAAATAAATTCGGAACAATGAATCAAATTTAGAATTAAAAAATATATATATAATATATTGGAAGAACCAGAAAATGATAAGATATGTACCTTAATCAGTTGGACTATATTCAAATTGACATATGTATATATTGTTGAAAGAAAATGTTTGGACACTTGAATTCTTGTAACCTATGTTTAGTTGACGTAAGTTTATGATTTGTCAATAATAACGTTCGGTACAAAATATAGGTTTTTATAATTTTACGTAGGCTGTGACATTTTAACAATTTCGTAGGTTGGAATAAACAAAACCTACCTGCTAAATGGAAGCTCAACTTCATAATCTTAGATTATATAAGCCTAACCCTATACATCGAACACCTCGAGAAACTCTTTGGTGTGTAAGAAAGTGGTGGAAGATTTTTGGAAAAAAAAAAGTACAACGGTAGCGTAAGTTGATCGGAAATTAAATTGTTGTATTTAATTTCATATCCTTGTCAATGATCGATTTGTTAAGTTAGGTAACAAACCACACAATAAAGTCAAAGAGAGCATATATAGCTTAGTAAGTAATTGACATAAATCTTCAAATAAAGGTTGCGAGTTCGATCCCATCGTGCGTGTTGTACTAAAAAAAACCACAATAAATAAATATAATTAAATAAAGTTATTTATGGGATACTAATTAATTATAATTTTTTGATTTGCTGGAGTTAATTCTCATAGAGGAGTTATGTTTTGTGTAGGTTTGCTGACTTATTTTTTTGAGATTGTTAAAAAAATATGAAGTTTCTCATCTTTTAAATTCTCTCTCTTTCAATTCTTTAATATTGTTGAGAGTAATTGTTCTAGTAGTTCTGCGGGTAGTTCATCCTACCAAATTTTTATATTCTATCAAGACAATCGTTATATTCTCGTGTAATCTCGACATTTGTCTTTGGGTCAACACTTTTGAAGTGTGACTCAAGTTTCATTTCGACATTGTTAAGTTTCGTTCAATTGCTCAGTTGTCTTGTCGATTTGATCATTTATACTCGTAGTAGCTTTTGTATCTCTACGGTTGAGTTCTGGGTTATTTTGAGTTTTTGTTAGATATATGGTATATTTTATATTTACATTTTTAGATTCTACAGTGATTTGTAAGTAGATTAGTAGCTAAAACAAATTACTAACCAATATATCATTTAAAATAAAGCTATACATTGAAATTAATTTTCAAAAATTGAATTGACCACACTCCATGAAACAACCATCAAATCAAATCTGGTGAAACCTATATATTTTTTTTTTAAATCAAACCGACCGATTAGAAAATCAAACTATCCAATTGCAAAAAAAAAAAAAAAGTCAATTTCATAAGCCTTTATTAAACTAATTAAATACGTGTTAGTAGTGCCAAGGATGATTACCTCAAGTATTGCCATTATTATAATTTAATAAAAGTTATTTGTAATTTAAACCAACTTTGGGGACCATTTTTCAAATCATAATAGAGTTGGGGACCATTTTTAAATTATATTTGAAGTTGGACATTTTGCATAAGTTTATTGTATATATTTAGACATGCCATAGAAAATAAAAACCATTGGCATACTATCTAATTATTGAACTTCAACAACTATTTTTCTTCTCTCTCTTTTTTTTTTTCAATATTTCAACTCTCAAGCATAGAACGTTCAAAGTTATTTTAATATAATTTGTTCCATAACTATTTTAATTTTGATTTTTTGTACTTTTCTAAATAAAATATTCAGAATCGGACAAAATGAACATAGTTAAATAGAGAGTAAATAAATAAAATATCAAAAAATCAAAAAGTAACATTAATATCTAATCTCCAGTACAAGAATATTCCAGCAGTCACATATGTAGCAAGAAAATAAGTGTTAGAAGTTGAAATATTTCATCAACAAAATAATTTGGGATGTTATAAAAAATGTTTATAGTTACTCACATATCTTTAAAAACTAATTTGGGATGTTAATTTCACCATTAAATCAAATTTATGTTTAATTTAATGGAAACGCAAATACAAGAGTGAAAATATGAACTTACGGCCTCTAAAAAGTATGCACATATTATTTTATAATATAGTCAAACTTTTGAATTTTTCTTAAATACACAAACATAAGATGAGGGAATGAACCTCCGACTTTTAGAGAAGAAGTAAGATGTCTTAACTACAGAAAATTTACGTTAGTTGGTCAAAAGTTTCAATTGAGTGTGTAGAGGTAAAAAAGTGAAAAATTTCCTTGATGTAGTCAACTTTTTAAAAATCTTAACCAAAAGTTTTAAAAACTAGGAAAAATATAATTTTCAATATTTGATGAGTATTTGAGTTTGAAATAGCCAACCTGTATTTACATAAATAGTACATAATAAATGTGTATTTTCTTTTTTCTTTTTCTTTATAACAATAAAGGTGTATTTTCAAATATAGCATAAAGTTCAAAGTTTTATAAAAAAATAACATTATCTAAATCAAACTCAAACTATACTAAAAAATAATAATAATAATAATAAATCAAACTCAAACTCAAATTCGATTGAAACACAACAATAAAAGTTAAACCTATGCTACATTTCAAAAGAACAAAAAGTTGGGATCTTTCTGAAAACAATACATATAAACTTTGTGTTATAGAGTGAAATGTCTCTTGGAGAAATGAATTAATAATAAACAAGTTTACATTTTTAGAAATTAAACATAAAATTAAAAACAAAAATGATTATTGTTAGTTTTATATGTTTATTAAGTATGTTTTGCTCCCTTCCAATTTCTTTGATTTTGTTTTTCACATTTCTTAAAAATATTTAGTCAAATTTCAAAAACACAAAAATAAGATTTTAAAAACTAATTCTTTTAGTTTAAAAAAAATGGCTTCGATTTTGAAGATATTTTTTAAAAAATAGATAACAAACAATAAAACACGCACACGAAATTGGTATTTACAAGCTTAATTTTTAAAAATATAAAACAAAAACAACAAACAAACCTTTGAGAAGTGTTGCAAATGAGGTTTCGTTTAAAAAAAAAACTAGGTTAAATTATATTTTGAGCCATTATATTTTACTTGTGTTTCATTGCATTTAAAAATTTTACTATTACTTTATTCTTTTAATAAAACTTACTAAATGTTCATATCATCATTAATTTGAGCGTAGTTAAACATATTTACTATATTTCTCGAAGGCTTATAGTCTTCGAATTTTCTTCGTGATATTTAAAAAAAATCATGTTGTTTTTTTGTTTTGTTTTTTATCTTTTTATAATTAGGAGTCAGAGTTTTGCTCCCCTATACCCAGGGAGGATTCCCAGACTGGACTGAGCGGGAGGGGAGCTGCAGTCGGTATTGGAAACGTGTTCAGTTCTTTGATCCATTCCGTGGCGCGAAATCCATCATTGGCTAAACAATCATTTGGTTGTGCCATTTTGGGCTTTGCTCTAACCGAAGCTATTGCATCCTTTGCCCCCTTCTTCGCAAGTAAGCAACTGACATTTTTGATCTCATCCGTATTCCGATCGAAGAAAGAAGGTTTCCGTTTCATTCAACCAACTATCTTTTTGAAGCAGATAGTTCACAGTGCTCATTCTATAGATATTGTGTAAAAAAGCCAACTCATGTTTTCACTCAATTTTCATTATGAAGATGTATCACGTCAGGATCCGTTGCTCAAACTGAATCACGCCAACGTTATGGAAGTTCCTGGATCGTGTGAAATAAGAGTCGTACCAAAGGCACCCTGCACCTGCCCCATAGCTTGGATCTATTAAGAGAGCTCATTAGGAGTTGTATTTTTGTATAATCTTTTCTGTTATAACTAAATTCAGTTAGTGTAATCTTTGTTTGTTAGTGTTGTTATTTAGTCCTTTTGTATTTAGTAGTACTACTATATAGATACTGTAATTTTATCAAAAGTCAGAGAAGAGATATTAATTGATTATTCATATGTTTCTCTAATTTTTCACTTCTGGAGAGAAACTATTATGCTCGTTTCTCAATAACAGCACATGAGTTGCCGGTTATAACAATGTCATCGACATAGACTAAAATATAACATCGAGTTCCATTCTGATGATAGACAAGCAAAGAAGAGTCAGCTTTAGAGTGAACAAAGCCAAGATAGTGAAGAAATGTACTCAATCTGTCAAACCAAGCCCGAGGTGCTTGATTCAGGCCATACAGCGCCTTTGTTAAACGACAAACCAGTCCTTCTTGAGACGGAAGTATGTCAGTTTGTGGTATTAAACTTATTAGAATGTCGTTCAACTTGAGACCCTCTGAGCCAGTATGACCAAGAGACCTCAAATTCTTACCAGTTGAACTGTCCCTCGGGGACTAAAAAAATCATGTTATTTGAAAGATTTTCATGTTTTTTTTGGTAGGTGGGATATGAGATTTGAATATTTGACTTTAAGAAAAATAGTGATATACCTTGGTAGCTAAGTTGCTAATGTTGGCAAGATATTCATGTTTATTTCAAAATAAAATGTCACCTCAAGAAATTTATATGTCACGTCTATAAATAATTTGTCTGATTTTCTCATTAATAACAGAAGTGTTTAATAGCATTTAATTTAAGAATGAAAATGACAATGAAACAAATGGATGAAATTAAAATTAAGGTTGAATTATAAAATTACTTTTGAGAATAATTTTCAAACCACACAACTTTGAAAGTAAAAGTTCAGACTAACTTCAAAAAATGATAACAATATTCCATTTTAAAATGGATGCCAAATTAAAATTTATGAAAGTTCCAATGTTGAAATAGTTAATAGCACAAAAACAACAATAATTTAACCTATTTGAAAGCCTTCTTAAGAATTAATTATCAAAGAATAAATTTTGAAGTATATATATATATATATATATTTGTCAAAGAATAAATTTTAAAAATAATAATATATGATTACATCATAAGATTAATTAAATGAATTAAGGATCCTAACAAATCAACTTATTAATGGTTGGAAAATCTGTCTTATCTAATGGCAGCTTTGGACCATGTACGGATACTATTTGATTGTAATATATATATATATATATATATATATATATATATATTTATATATTTTGTTGCCCTTTTTATAGAAAAATATGAGTGACAAAAATAATATATGTATTTAAACAAAAAATCAATACTTTTATTTTTTTTCCAAAAAAAGTCACACGCTTGATTATACATACATATTTTAATTCAAATCCAATCAAGTTTATGTAAAATATTAAACTTGTTGCTATATTTAAAAATATATATTTTTAATATTTCTATTTATGTAATTACCTCAAAATTTAATAACTTGTAATAACCATAATATATTTTTTAAAATTTACTAAGGTTTAATTAATTATTTGGAGTTATACTAAAAAAAAATTAATTATTTGAAGTGATGGCCTCATTGTACTCTCTCCTAAATAATTGTCACGTGAATTTGTCCATCTAAATATCATTTGGGATAATTGTTTTATTTCGTGAATTTTAATTGTGGTGCGTGGTCACCACTCTTATGATGATGTAATCCTTAGCGTCCTTTTCTTTTTCTTTTTAATGTAGTATTTTTTTTATAAAAGAAACTCTTGACAATAAATATCTATATTAGTTTTAAAGATTTTGTTCCTATGAATCAAATAATTTTATTTAATTAATAAGTTAGGTATGGAAAATAGCATAATTAATTATTTAATATCAATTATTTAAAAGCAAAATTGATTTAATAATTAATTAATAAGATATGAAATATAAATAGTGCCAATAAATTTTATGTTAACCAAATTATATCATATCATTAAATTAAAGTACTATAAAATAATAAAATTTTAATTTAAAGTAATTGAAAGATACGAAAAGAAAATTTGATTGATAAGAAATAACGATTTAATTTTAACTAAACATTAAATTTTTAATATTATATAACAACAATTAAAGTGAAATGATTAAGATAAATATTTAATAGTAATTTTTTTGCAATAAACTATGAAATTAGTACGCAGGTTAATTGAAAGTAGAGGCATATACATAAATAGTATAGATTAATTATATATTTTTTTTCTATAAAATATTCAAATATAGAAAATTACATAACCTTAATTAAATTCAAACTAAAATAGTCACACTCATGCTGTATTTAATTTAAAACTAATGAAAAGTTGTGACATTTTTTAAAAATATATAACAATTTTAAGATATGAAGTGAAATTTCTCTTAAAAATATCTCTTCTCTACTATTCATTTTTCAGTGGTATAAATAAAAGTCATACTTTATTGGAAACAATTATCCATGGAAATAAAAAAGTAAAATCTAGATAATTAAATAACATGAGAATCTTGTTCTTTCCTATGCTTTTCTTTTTCTTTTTCATCTTTTTTAATATAAAGTAGGTGGAGATAATGAGAGATGTCATATCATGATGAAGACTAGGGAAAGATTCAAACACCACTCTTCAAGTTTATAAAAAAAAAAGGAAAAAAAAATTAAAACTTTCTATCAAATTAATTATCTTATCAAATTTCTGACTAATATTGTAAATTGGAATATCACCTCACATATTAATATTATATTGAACTTTCTTAAATTTATATAAGTGTTACCACCAATTATATACCTATTTAAAAATGCTTTTGAAGTAAAATGAAAATGAAAACTACAATATTTATTGTGAAATTTTTTATTTTAAAATTCAACGAAGATCAATATTTCATAAGTTATTCTTGAATTTATAGTGTGTCTATTTGTGTTTATATTATGGACCTCCATGGCCATGACAAGAAGCACTAATTGTGTGAGTTGAGCTTCTACCTAACTTGCAAAGATTTGAGGATCTAACTTCAATTTTGAAAAATAACAGGTATCTTATCATTTATTAAATTATGCTTCGATTGATGATTACAAATATTAATTAAGATTAAGAATTAAAGGTGCTAGCTTACTTTGTAAGATAGATGTCAAAACGTAGGACATCCATGTCCCCTCCAATAATTCCATTATTCCTCACGTGGTTGTAAAATTTCCCACAAAATTTTGACAGTTTTGGGTTACTTTGGGGAATAATTTCCCATTTATTAATTATAATATATATATATATATATATATATATATACTTTCTAAAAAGAATAAAGTGATGATGAATTAAATGGTGAATTTATTACTAAAAAATTTCTACTAATGGTTAAATTATGCGAAACAATCTTCATTTAGGCACAATAAAGTTGTTGATGCCGAAATTTGGCTTATTTTGATTGTGTCAAATTCGCACCAATCTTCTAAAATAAAATGGATCGATGACACCTGCAAAACAGAATAGCACTAAGACGGGTGTGGCTCTAGCCACACGGGTTCCGATACTTAGGTTAGAATCAGAGTAATTGAGTATAAAGTGTAGGGTGTGTGAGCATACCTTTAAAGTTTAGTTTACTCCCCTATTTATAGAGGTGAATCCTATTTTTTTAGGATTTACATAGGTTGAATCATAATGCACTCAGTAGATCTAGATGGATTGGGCTTCATGCTTGCTTCGGGTCCATTTGTTTCATTGTGGGCTTAAGGTCGAATCGAGAGTCGAGGTGGGATGGTTCGGGATGAACCGTTAGGGTTCTCGGCCGAGGGACTGAGAACTGCTCGGCGTCAAGGAGGTCTCGACGCTGAGGCCTGGCCGGCTCAGGTCGCCAAGTGCCACCTCCTTTCATGATTCGTGCCCACTTCTTGACTTTCTTCTGGTCTCCTGTTGCCTAACTAGATCTCGCTTATTTCTCTGTAACAAAAGTCATCAATATATATATATATATATATATATATATATATATATATATAGACACACATACACTTACATATACATATATATAGTTTGTAGCTCTACCTATATATATATTCACGAGCCTACAAGAAAAAGTAACATCTCTAATAAAAAAAGACTAGAAATTGTGCGACCTGAAGTAGAAACATATCTTTAACGTATATACCATTTTTTACCTACAAAATATATAACGAATCAAAATAATTTATTTTCATATATTTAACATGTCTTTAGTGTGGTATAGTCAACCTGAGTATAACTCAACTGGTCTGTATATACTACTCCTATATGTTGAACTCTAAAAACAATGTATAGATTTTTAATGTGATTAATTACACCCGATACCTTTAAGTGTAACAATTACATCCTCAATCTAATCTGATGAAATCGTTACAATCAAACCCATCACTAATCCACAATTATATAAATTTTGAGGAAGTAATTTTTTTCTTAATTTTGAGAATAACGCTTCATTAGAAAGAAAAAAAATTAAAAGACCCACCACTTGAGCTACAGATGAATCAACCGCCAATCCACAGTATGGGAGAAAAAAAAATAAGAGAATTTTGAGGAGGTAACTACTTAATTGATGAAAGTCCAAATATTGTAATTTGTAACCTACCTATAAAAATTTACTTCTTGTTTATTATTTTTAAATTCCCAATTATAACATCTTACTCCCAAATATAGAAATTTCAACCCATTCAAATATAGAAATCATAAGTAAATAAGTCGTATTTTTTAAAGAATAGAAAACTAAAAAAAAAATCAATTCTTCCGTATTTGATTAGGATTTGACAAATGATTTTAAAAGTATAGTTAATAAACAAATATGAGTTCTAAAAATCAAAGGCTAAAAAATAAATGGATCTAAAGAATGAAATTCAACATAGTTTCTATTTTTAAATTGAAATTAAAAAATAGTTTATAGTCGTTAAGAGTGATGTCACAAAACGGCATCACTTTGATTGGTAAAGCTTTTGCCAAATTGCCAACCGATAAATAGTTCCCTTTTTGACCTTCTAGAGAATCTTGGAGACGTGTCAAACCTAAACTCTTTATTTTTCCACTACTTTTTTCATTATTATAATATTATTATTATAAATATAATAAAGAAATTGTTTTTACTTTTATATTACGTTTGAAAGCTTTGGAATTTCCAAAGTCTTTAAATTATTATTATCGTTTCCATTCACACATGTGCATAGGAATTGAGATTTCTTATGGGATAAGTAAATAAAACTTTAATAATAATTAGATTTAAATTCGTCATTGTTAACGTAGCTCAACTGAATAAGACAGTTATATCCTATCAAAAGATTGTGAGTTAGAATTCCTACTCCCACATAATATTTTAACGTTTAAATATTAAGAAAATAATATAAAATAAATATGTATTTTAAAATTAGAAAAAAAAATATGACATTTTAAAAAAAAATTATACTATGGAAAATTGTGTATGAAAATTTGTTTATCTTTATCTTGAATTTTTATTAATCATTTAACAAAAATTTAATTCTATTTGGAAAAACCTAACCGTTAATTGACCATGTGTGATTTAAAAATTTGTTCATATTAATATTTATTGATTAGGTAAATAAAAAAAATTTATGCTCGTGTCAAGTTTCATCAATTTAGCTAGGCTTTTAAAATGATTTTTAATTTTGAAAGTACTACAAAATAAAATTAATGTTTATTTTATAATTATTTAAGCAGGTTTATTATATAATTATGATGTTTTTTTTTAAAATAAATAGTAAAAATCTTATCGAACAACCCCTAAGGACAGTATTGGATTTACCTAGAATTTTCAATAATCTCATAATAATATAATTAATTACATTAAAAAAATATTGACAAATAGATATGTAAATATTAATTAAATAACTAATTAGTTAATACCTATTGAGAACTTAAATAAATAATTCCACAATTATGTAAAACACATCAGTAATCTTGGTGAAAAAAGGGAACTTTTTTAGTACTTGGAGGTACTCCTTCAATTAATACCTCCAATTTAAAATAAATGAAAGGAATAATATATTTATTGATTACAAAGTAGAATATTAACGGAGGGGTAGAAGCATAAATTTTGGTCAATCAAAAATTGTTCCGATGACGAAATTATATTGTTATTAAATTTGGGACAAATTACAAATTAACATAGGTCTCTAAATTAAAATTGAAAGATAAAATATGACAAATTAAAATAATGACATACGTCTATCTTAAGGTCGTTTGATTGAACATAATTAACCGGGTCAAATTGGATCTTATAACAATTGAGTCCCGGATAAAATAAGTTTAAAACCCAATAAATAATTAATTGGCCCAAAATTTGAATTAGCCTAAGTCATTAATAATTGACTTAAAATCAAATTTAAATAAGTTTGAATCCACCTAAGAATTGAGTTTATGACCCAAACATGACCAAAATCCATGGGTTGGGCTTAAAGTCACCCAAGTCCAGACCCATCCTAAAGTATGAGAATTGGGCCTGAAACCCAAAAAGAGTCCAAGATTCAGTAAATTAAAGAGTCTCCAAATATCACAAGACTATTAAATTATAAGACAACTAAAACTAATGATTTGAACACTTTGAAGACAAGTTGAAGATATACTAAGCGTACAAGACTTCAAAATATCGATCAATTTGATCCAAAGAGGTTGACAAGGCTAGAAGACTGCTCAAAAAACATTAACAAATCAAGAAACCTGAAAGATCGCTACAAAGAGATTGACAAGTCCAAAAGATTGCTCCAAAAAGATGAAGTCCAAAAGATCAACACATTCAAAAAGTTCGAGAAAGGTCGACAAACTTGAAAGATCGATCCAAAGAGATCAATGAGCCAAAGACCGATTCAAAGAGATCATCAAGTCAAAAAGTCGATTCAAAGATATCAGTAAGTTAAGAGACCGATCCAAAGAGAATAACAAGTTAAAAGCTCGATCCAAAGAAGTCAACAAGCTAGAAGTCAAAGACTTTGAACATGCTAGAAGTCGAAGGCTCCAATCTCCTTAATTGAGAACAAGTGTTACGTTACAGTCAACTTTACTACTTACCGCACAAAGTTGATACAAAATCCAAGTTCATCCTCCTCTACCATCACAGACATTAGAAATTGTAGCCAAATATTTATTGTTCATTGATGACTTCTCTAATCTTCTGTCTTATTTTAAACTTTATTCTTCTCAACTTTAACTTCATTTGAAGCATCTTCGCCAAGATAATTATTTCAATGCCTCTCTCAACTTTTGCTCCACTAAAAACCTCGAGCAAAATGTCCACCCGTAGATAAGATTTGAATCTGTGACTTCAAGGTTTAACCAAAGAATGGCATGCAGTACGCACCTGCCGTCGCAGGCGTGTGCCAATCCATCCGTCGAAATTTGTCCACCTGCATTCGTTCCCTCGCATGCATGCGCCATCGGTCAGTTCTCTTCATTCTCTCTGGCTCTCTTTGCAAAGCCAATGATACTTTCTTCAATTTCCATTTTTGCCTCCTCCAGAAGACTAAAGAGTTATATTAAAAATTTGAGTTAAAAACTCAACAGAAAGAATGGAATGCATGGAAGACATATTAAAGCATTTAAAAGTGAATAGTAGTATATTCAAATGCAGAAGTGCAAAATCAGTATAGTAAAAATATCAACTTCATCTCATCATCAACTAGGAATAGTCTTTCTGGTATGAGTTGAGAAAACTCATAGTCATAACATAAAAAAATAAAGTCCCGTTTGATAATTATTTAGCTTTTGACTTTCTGTTTTTAGAAACTAAGCTTAGAACATTACTTTCTTGGTACACGTTCGTGTTCATTTTTTTGTTATATAGCTTTTATAAACATTTTTAAAATCTAGGTCAACTTTTTAAAACAAGTGTAATTTTTAAAACTAGAAAACTTAAAACGAAATGGTTATGAAACGACCCTTAAAAGTTTTAATTTACTCTTTAGAAATAATGAAACCATTTCCCTACGAGAAGATATCTTTGGTAATTTTAGTAAACAATAAGAGAAAACTTGGCAGAAGAAGTAACAATTGTCCTAATCCAACATATTAAAGAAGGTGAAGTTACAAAGAAAAAAAACCATTCAATCAATAAAACACCCACCAAGGCATATACTATAGCCTTTTTTTTTACTCTTCATTTTCTGACCCATTTTCCTCTATAAATTTTCAAATCATCCCAACTGACTCATCCTTATTTTCCATCAACAGAATTTCTTTTGAAATCTCATTTCTCAAGTTTTTCATCCAGCAGCTTATGCCACTTCCCCCCTTCAAAATTTCAATCTCTTCCAGTAACCATTCTGTCATTTCTTTTCTTTTATTTTTTTTCCCCTCCATTTCAACCCCTTATTACCTCTCAGGCTCCGTTTACTTACTCGCAATCGTAATCAATGAATCCTAATGAAAACTTTGATTCCCTTTTACGGTAGTTACTAAATTGTAGGAATGTAATCAAATGGTAGGACTCACCTCAAATTTTGTAATCCCATTACATGAAAAGGTGTAATATCATTACATTCCTACAACTCTATCAATCTCATTCTCATACCTTATTCCGTGGACCCTACATATATATTATAATTAATGTACCACTTTTACCTTTTATCTCTCATCTAGATCCATATAATTTTTAATTAGTTTTTTTATACTTTTATAATTTCTTCTCCATTCATACTCCAATGTTTATTAGTTGATATGATTTTATTATATAATATGATAAATTAATATTAATTAATATAATAAAATTTTTAAATAGATATTATTACTTTTAAATATTATAATAATAAAGCTTAATAATATGTTATATTAAAGTTTGGTCGTTCTAATAATAAATATTTTATTAATATGTAATTTTATTTTAATTATTCATTATGTATTAATATTAGATAAATTGTTAAAATAAAAAATATTTACTATCAATAATATATTAATAAATTAAATTAAAATTTATTATTATTGTAATTTAAAAAAGAATAGCACAATAATATATTTGTAATTAGCTAAAAAGGAGAAAATGGTATATTAGTAACTGTTATATATTTGATTCCGATTCCGATTCCAGACAGTTTTAGTAAACAACAGGAATTCTGATTACGATTCCAGAAAATTTCTAGTAAACATCATCAATGGAATAACATTACGATTCCTATTGATTTCATTACGATTGATTTTCATTACAATTGATTTCCATTACAACTGCGGATAGGTAAACGTGGCCTCAATTCACTTCTCCAGTAACAGACCATCAAAAAGACCATCAAAGACAATGAATTTATAAGTATTTATACTCATTTTCCCTTCATGTTTTGTGTCTATTTTAAGACATGTAGACATCTCAAAACATACAAAGGGGTTTCAAGTGTCTGACCTTCTCAATGAATCTGATTTGGATTCCTCACATGTGAAGGATGATCAGGTTGGTCTTCCTCCAAATTCTGCATTAATAAATTCACACCCAGACATATACATATACCACTGCAGGCTGCAGCAAAAGTATGTAATTTTGGTCATTATCATATTTGAGGACTTTATTTAACTATTGAAAATGGTACTGACCTGTTCGGCAAACAAATATTGAATGATCAGCTTGTCAGAGAATGACACGTTGATATATCTTCCACAACAATCCTGATCCATGAATCTTTTGGGAGGAAATATAACTATTGTCATGATATGATCAAATGTTTTTTGAGATTTTAAATGAGCCATGCTTACAATTTCAAGAGAAAAAATTACCCTTCATTTCATCGAGGAACAAGTTTCGAATAGGAACCGAAAGTAGTGCTTTTTTTTACGTTGTTTACTTTAGTACCTGGGGGGTTTCGGAAAAGACCTATATGGGGCACCTTTTGGGTGTGGGACCTCGGGGCAGTGTCTCAATCTCCTACGTGCAAAATCAAATGAACTAGTTACTATGGAGATTCCCAAAACCAAAATTTCAAGTTGCACTAGTGTTCTTGCCACAGAAGGATTGAGTAGTTAGGTCTAAGACATTTCTCCACCTCAATATTTGAATAAAATTAATTTAAATAAACTGACCTCCATTGTGTATGGATTTTTAAATTGATTAATGATCCATCTGACTTTTGATCTGCATGTTAAGGATAATGTAATTGGTTGTCCTCCATATTCCGAAATAAATCACATCAACTTATAAAAATACAAAAAACTGCAATCTTGATTTTCAAGTCATTAGTAATATTGGTTGAATCATATAAACAAATCTTAAATTCAATTCTACCAAGATTAAACTGACAAACAATTTATTAATAATATTTCTAAGCAGTTAAAAATACTTTTTATTTTTCAACATGCTCTAATAGTAGAGTGTAGCCCAAGGAAAACAATTTATTTATGAAAAATGTACTATAAAGTTGATGTGTTGAGTATAATTACCTTGGAGGCTCTTCTGACTTCTCCTTAAAAAAAAAAAAAAAAGTCCTTCAATTTATTTTCGGATTCTCGAGTTGCTTAAGCTTTAGACGCTGACGAATACACCGAGGCTTCTACATCTCGAAAATCAGAAGTTCGATCGAGAGGATCTTTACTCCACACATGCTTTAGCTTTGACATATATAAGAATTCCAAGCAACTCAATGGAGGGAGTAGCACACATCATACTTTCCTCTAATGTTTGCCTGTTGATCTGCAATTATCCCTGGCAACAAATTAGAGATCTGTTATCTTTTAAGATTTTAACACATTTGAATGGAAAAGATTTCAAAATAATCATAGTAAGTAATTTCTACCTTTTTGAGTTTGGCAAATGAATGTGAGGTGAGTATCATCTTCCAAAATAGTATGCTTTTTTAATCATCAATTTTTCAAAATTAAGGACTGATATCTGCAGATTGTAATTAACAACAATCATTAAACATCCATTATTGTCAGAATGGACAACAAAATTTAACCCTGAAGACGCAAAATATACTAAAATAAGATGTCAGAAAATCACACTTGGGACCTTGTTGAACCACCACCACTTACCAACGTTGTAGGGTCCAAGTGGATTTTCAAGACTAAACTAAAAGAAGATGGGAGTATTGAAAGATTCAAGGCAAGATTGGTAGCTCAAGGATATTCACAAGTGGAAGGAGTGGACTATGACGAAACCTTTAGTCCTGTGGTTAAGGCAACAACAATCAGAGTGATTCTTGCCTTGGCAGTTAGCTTCTGTTGGAACTTGAAAGGCAACTTGATGTCAAAAATGTCTTCCTTCATGGTTCTCTAAAGGAAGAGGTGTATATGGCTCAACCTCCTGGATTTCAACACCTAGACAAACCTCACCTTGTTTGCAAGCTTAATCACTCTTTATATGGCCTAAAACAAGCACCGAGAGCATGGTGTGAAAGGCTCTCACAATTCTTGCTTCATATTGGCTTCTCTTCACCCTATTATGTTCTCTCTCTTTTTATTTTTAGGGATAACACAATTCTCGTACTAATGCTTGTTCGTGTGGATGATATAATCATGACAGAAAACTTAAGTATACAGAAAGGCTCATTGACAAGCTAAGCTCAGAATTTGCATTAAAGGATCTTGGAAACTACACTATCTCCTCGGCATAGAAGTTCTTCATACCCCTACAGGAGTTATTCTATCACAAGAAAAATATGCAGAGGACATTCTCAGCAAGGCCAAGATGACTGAAGCATCTCGCCTTTGCATCCCATGGTTGTCACAACAACTGAATCAACAAATGATTATGAGAGAACTAATACTTCAGAATACAGTAGCATTGTGGGATCTACAATACTTAATACTTACTAGAACTGATATTACCTATGCTGTAAACATAGTGTGTCAACATCTCCAAGATCCTAAGATCAAAGACCTAAAGGCAGTAACGAATATTGAGATACCTCAAAGGCACCCTCAGGTAGGGATTAATTTTTCACAAATATCTCCTTAAACTCGTTGTTTTCTGTGCGTTGCAGATCAAGTTGGATGTCCGAGAAACAAGGAGCACCCACAGATCGTGTATCTTCTTGGAATCTAATTGCATATCTTGGAGCTCAAAGAAACAATCCACAGTAGGAAGGTGAAGCTCTGAACTTGAATATCGCTCAATGGCATATACGACTACAGATATCACTTGGATCGTGTTTCTCTTAAGTATTGGAATTAGTATGCCATGACCAAACCCCTCAACTTCTATGACAACATGAGCACAATCCACATGACTAAAAATCCCGTCTTTCATGCTAGAACGAAGCATACTATCATTTTGTGAGAGAAAAAGTAAGTTTTGGCCATCTCATCACAAAATTTGTTCCATCTCCTCAACAAGTTGCTTATATTTTTACCAAACCATTACCCAAAATCTGTTTCAAAGAACTAAGAGGCAAACTAGGAGTGTATGAGATACCCTCCAGTTTGAGGAAGAACGTTGTAACAGAACAAAAGGTGGTTAAAATCAGTTAAATGCCTACTGATTTATGGTGTGAAAATTACTACTGTAAACTACTTTCATCCAAGCTGGTATAGGTGAAATATGGTGGGAATATAAAGTCCTAAATTTCAGCCATGTGTGCTGAATTATGGAAACTATTGCACAAATCAACATTGGTCAAATTAGCCGTTTAACAGTACACTGCCAAGCTGTCCAGCAAGATATTTTCTGGTGCAATTTCTCTTATGCAATCTTCACGGCATAGTTTCCTCTATTATTCTTCTTTCCTTACTACAGGAGTTATTTTCTTATAGTTTTAGCTAAGAATAAGGTGGGAAATTAAAGTATATTGTATTAGCTGTTGGTTCTTTTTTCGTGCAACTGTGTTAATTTAGTGTATATAACTTCAGTTTTCTGATAAATTGAATGATTGAATATTCTGAGAAAAACATATCAGAAAACATTTCAGTTCCTAAGTCAGTTCAACCGCTAGCTGTTCATGTAGTTACAAACAATTACTGAAAGTTTCCATTAATTGCTTTAAAGTGTAATCAAAGTCAGTTCAACCATGAGCTTTAAAAAGAGGTTTCCAAGTGTCTAACCCTTCATTATGGATGAAATCATAAACTTAAGGAACGATCAACATGATGCTTATTCCTCAACACATGAAGATGAATGATCAGATTGGTTCTCCTCCAAATTCTGCATAAATAGATTCACAAAGAAAGTAACATCAACACACATTAGTGCAACATAAAAATTTTGCAGTTTTGATCAAAGTCATGATTGAAGACTTTAATACTCACTGAAATAGGTACTAACCTTTTCTGTAAACAAATATTGAATCCCAGTGTCATAATTGTCCTCCCAAGCTTGTTGGATAATGCCATAAATGTCCTCCCAAGCTTGTCGGATAATACCATTGATATCTTCAACAACTTTTGAATCTTCATAGCCATAATTTGAATCTTCATACCCATATCGTGAACCTTTAATTCCATGATGTATTCTAAGATCTCTAACTAGTAAGTTAGTCGTGCTTATGATTCCAAGAGAGAAAACTTCCATTTTAGGACAAGTCCAAATAGTTACATCATCCAAGTATGGAAATCTTATGATGCATTTTCCCGAATGAAAGCTTGTTAATTTGGACAAATCCTCGAGGAATAAATACTTTAATCTGCTAAATACAATTTCTTCATTTCCTTCTTCAACAACTTCTGCAATTACAGTGGTCATCCTTTTGCAATCTTTTAAGACCAACCGTTTAAGCTGCACCAATGTTCTGGCCACCGAAGGATTTAGCAAATGAGTCAGTCTATGACATTTATCCACCTCAAGCTTGGACAAGTTTCTAAAAGACACTGATGATGGCACTAACATATCCAATATGCCACATCCTGATATGATTAGAGAAGCCAAATTTTTAAGTGATGAGGTGCTTTTGTAGTCATCCTTCCAGAAATGCTTAAGCTTGGGCAATTCGAATAGACTCAAATCCGAAGGCTGAAATCTTATATTACGATATTCTTCCACATTGATCAATTTCTCATTTGGGAATATTTCTTTAACAAGCATCCTTCTTAATTCAAACCGTTCAAGATTGTGTACTATTCGTACAATTTCTATTGGCAAATGCGATGAGTTGTAGATGAGAGAACCAGATAGTTTCAGACTTTTAAGCTTGGAAAACAACTTCAGACCATCTTGCAATTGTGTAGTCTCAACCTGGACATTAAGAAAAATAAAAACTATCAAACTTGAAATCTATTTCTAAAGCTAATTTCTAGAAGTGTTTGGAGATAAAAGTTTAGTTCACTTGAGCCAGCATGAGCTTTAACTCAGTGGTAATTGACATCTGTCTTTGATCAAGAGTTCATGAGTTTACTAAAAAAAGTTTAGTTTACTTAGAATTACCTGGGAATCCAACATATGCACTGACTTTTCCTTCTCAAGAGTCTCTTTCAATTGGCTGAGATCTATTTGTAGGTCTTCATGTTGCTTAAGAACTTTGATTGGATATTGCTCTTTTAAGCTTTGGACATTGTTGAATGGACAATACTTTTATGTCTTCAAAAATCAGAAGCTCAGATGGACTCTTTCTCCATACATACTCTAGGTTTGGCAAATTAAATAGTTCCAAGCGCCTCAAATTTGAGAGCAAAGCAATACTTTTTTCTATCTCATTGGGCTCTTGTACTTCAAATATACATTTCAATAAATTACATTTTTTAATGGTTAAGAATTTAAGGCAGGAAAGTATGGTTATTATATTTGAAGGAAAAACTTTTTCTAAATTGTTACATGACTCAATTTGTACAGTTTCGAGTTTGGAAAAAGAATTAGGAATGGGTACATTGTGCCATATCATCTCCAAATTCTCTGCACCTCTCATTTTTAATTCCTCCAAATTAGGAAGCAATACCTACAATTTACGTAATTTGATAATTTAGCTGGGATAACCAAGCATGCTAAGAAGACATAAATTATACATTCATTTAAAATCACCTAAACAAATTGTAATGGTCAAGTATTGAAGAATAGCTTCCCAATGGAAAATCAAATAAATCTCTTATCTTTATTAGTTTCACCACAACACAGCAACATTTGTCCATCACTATTTTGAAGATAAAAATAAACATAAATAATAGAAAAGGGTAACGTTTATTATTAAAATTTTTAAAATTAAATAGATCAAGGATAAGCTCAGAGGGGTAAGAGAAAAAATTTAAGGTTAAATTATAAATTTGGTCCCTATGGTTTGGGGTTATAATTTCAATTTGGTCCTTATAATTTTATCTCAATTCCGTGAATATAATTTCAATTTGGTTCTTAATACTGGGAATGTTTTAATTAGATATTTACAGTTTAGACTTAATTCCAACTTCGTTCCTACTGTTCGGTAAGATCTCATATATCATCCATAAATTGTGTTTTACCCACTTGAAAAACACATCATTTCTTTATATTTTTTACTCAATCCTAAACTCGAATACAACCAACTAATACTTTTCTTTTAATGCAACCAAATAACGCAGTTAGGACAAATATAGAATAAACATCAATTTATTGTCACGTTAAAACAAGTGTCGATATGGTACGATTTATGAAATTTGACTAAACTGTAAGAACTAAATTGAAATTAACCCGAACTATACAAGGACTAAACTTAAACTTTTATAACCATATGGGAAAAATTGAAATTATGTCAAAACTATACGTACCAAAATTCAATTTAACCAAAAAGTTTAACATAAATTTTGACAACGAAATAAAAATAATAATAAAAAATACATAGTCATGCTAAGAGAAGAAACAACAGTAAGAACAAAAGGTTATTTCTATATGGAAACATAAAATGTGTTATTGTGAACAAAAAGTTACCTCTTCACTGAAGAATGAACAAAAAATACATAGTCATGCTAAGAGTTTCCACTTTTTCTGAACTATCAAGACTTGATTGGCCAATTTGTTGGATTTTGGAGCAAAAACTTCGAACCCGTGGTACGCCTTCTAGAGACAAATACTTTAAGTGTGTAAACTCAACTGTGGCAGTTCTCTCATTGCTTTCCATCGCAGTGATCACTTCCAACATCTCACACCCCACAATAAAAATTTCTTCAACATTCAAAATGTCATCCAAGATGCAGTTGTAAAAGAGAGTTCCCAATTTATCACAGTGCATCACAGACACCCTCGTCAACTTATTCAAAGGAAGCTCTCTTACATGCCCATGAATTATACTCTCCAAATTCTTTAAATTGAACAGTCCCAAGTAGTCTAAATTGGATAAGATTTTTCGTAAAGGCTTGTTATGTTGGTGGATAAAATGTTGAAATTCTGAATCATTATAAAGGTGGAGACTCTTCAAATGTGAAGGGTCATTTTCATCTAATTCACACTGGAGAACTCTTGCAACACTTGGTCCTACTAAACGCAGTTCTCCACACCTCTTTAACAGCGTTTTTATCCAATCATCCAAACAACTTCCTGATACCATCTCGAGACACAGAATTCTAAAGAAGCGATTCCTCAGAAATACTCTTAAGTTGCTGCCGATACTAATCTTGAACTTCTCTAAATTCAACTCTCTTGAAAACAATTGCTTTGGCATAATTTTTTCATGTTGAATGCTTAAATTTAAAGTAGAAAGCTGTGGCAAGTATCTGAGCTCAGAGAGACTAGCATTCTTCCTTTCTTTGTTCAATTCTTCTCCTTCCCATCCACTAAAAAGTTTCCAAATATAATTCTTCTAGCTTTGTCAACTTCGAAAGAATATCGGGTGGAATTACTTTTAGTTGATAGCAAGATGATAAATCAAACACTTTCAGCTGCGTCAATTGACTAATCGCTATAGGAATCTGGATGATGTTAGACCCTGTAAAACTGAGGATTTCAAGCTTTTTTAACTCACCAATCATATCTATGTTCCCCAATTCACAATCAACCAAATGCAATAATCTAACATTTGCAAAGGAGCAAAGCAATCGTCGCGATAGAGAAACTTTCATGCTTTTCAATTCTAAACCTTTGAGCTCTTTTGTTTCTTCGAAAAAATTTTCTACCAACTCGTTTCCCTCGGACAATGGTCCATGTAACATTAATAATTGAACTTTGGGTAACATTAACTTCTGGAGAGAACTATGCAAACCTTTAACATCTAAATACACTGCAGTATGATTACCTGATATTTTCTCTTCTTCTCATTCATTCAATCTTTTTACATAGCTCAACGTACGAATTTGATCATCATTAGAAGCAATTAATATGGCTAAATCACGAACTATATCATGCATTTTCACATGAGGGTCGTTCCTAAACTCATATTGCAAAAGTAAAGAAGAAGATATAAGATCATCAACAAATTTGGTTATTCAACGTCGTCCTTGTGCCACAGTATCAAAACCATGCAGGAAACCCATGCCCATAGCATATACATGCAAGTCTTCCACCCGATGAGAAAATCTTCTGGAAACATGCTACAAAACAAGAATAATAACTTGACCTCTGCATACTCTAAGTACTCATAGCTTAATTTCAGCGAGGAATACACTTTCTTGTTCATTCCTTTAATATTCACAGTCACAGGATTTTTTAGTTGATCTAAGGCATCTTTCCAAATTGGAGAAGGTTTATTTCGTAATGCCTTAGCAACCGTAGTAATAGCAATAGGCAAATGTGCACATTCCTTCACTATCTGAACAGCTATAGGTTTCAAATAATATGCTTCAACAACTTCACCTACAATTGTCTTCAATAAATTCCACGACTCATATTCTTCTAAAACTTTTATCTCAAAAGTTGTATTGATGCACATCTCATTAGAGAGTATATGGTTATCTCTAGAAGTAAATATGATCTTGCATCCTTTGTGACCTACAATACTTGGAATTCCTATTTTTTCCAAATCAATATACTCCCAAATATCATCAAGTACAACCAAGATTCTTTTTTCCATCTTCAACCTTTTGTGTAGCTTAAGTGCACTTCTTTGCACTGTTTCATCTTTTAATTTCAAACTTAGCGGGGCACTTAGTTGCTCTTGAATTCTTTTTAAATCCGGTGTCTGGCTCACAGTTGATGTTATCACTTCATCAAATGCCTTTTTGGCCTTAAGTTCTCTTGAAATTTTGTTTACCAGCATCGTTTTGCCAATACCTCCCATCCCATACACTCCAATCATGTTGTTATTATCATCCTCCAATGCATCCATGATTTGTTTCATAATCAAATTTCTCGATTCAAAGTTCATAAAATCGAGCATCGACTCACTCTCGGTTGTTGAGAAAGTTTCAAAAGAGACTATAGAGAAATTCCCCACAGTAGTTTCAATAGCCACTTCATCCGCCTTTCTCTCTGCTTCTCTACTCAACCAGCGTCGTTGGACCAAATTCTGGCACAATCCAACATGTTGACCTTCCCTGTCTAGTATCACCTTGGATTCTTCAATGATGCAATCAACCTTAGTACACCAATACAAGACATTACTTAGTATGTCTTCTGCTTTTCCTTTTGCTTCATCAACCCTCTGCTGTACAGTTTCTCTAGTTGCCTCCAGCACTTCAACTTGGTTTCTAAGTTTCTCCATGTTGTCACTCATGAAACATAGATACCCAAGCTCACGTTTAATGGGCTCACCAATGTAACCACCAATTGCTTTAATGATGCTACACATTCTCCCTAATATATCCTTGATCTATTGGGAAGAGTAAACTGTAATAGTTTTTTTTTTTCCTTATTCTTCAAGCCAACAATAATAAAGCAAACAATATTAACCAATCTGCAAAAGAGAATATATATATATAAATAATAGTAGTTGTACATCAATTTGACTTAAAATAAGAGTAAATCTGTTAATTACAAGCTAACTTTTTTTTTTTCAAATATACAATTTTTGGAAAAGTGCATCAAAATTGTCCTATTGGTGGCACCATAAACTTAGTTCAGTGGTAATTGACACACATTTCCGACCGAGAGGTCGTGAGTTCAAATTCCTCACCCCACTTGTTGTACTGAACAAAAATTGTCCTATTGGTAAAATCTTGAGTTATACTTGGGAAATATTGTTTGTCATTGCCACACCTATTACAAATGTCATATAAATATTGTTTTATAGTAAGACTGTAAGAGAGAATTACACCTGAATTGAAATTGTGGCCTGACACTGAAACTGCAAATTGCCCAAAAGCTAGAGGAAGAAAGAAGAAGCAAACTGCAACAGAAAATAAGAGAGAGCAAAATAATTAATGGAGCTTAAATTAAAGAAAAAGAGGAAAATGGAATAGATATATAGAAGAAGATTTAGAGATGGGAAAGTGTTGGGAGATAAAATGGTGAACCTGATTTGGAAGAGATCACAGGAAGCGAGAAGAATGAAGAGCAAACGAAGGCGAAGGCAAGGCAGAAGCAAGAAGAGTAAATCTAATTTGTGCTAAAATTTAAATAATGCTTAAGGGGTGCGTACACGAAACCCAAAGTCAATGCCAAATCAAAAGAAAAAAAAATACAAATTTTGGGAAAAGAAATATGAATTGAGAGAAAAATACTAAAATAGGACAAACGAAAAGAGAAAAAAAATACAAATTGTAGAAAGAAAAAAGAAAAGAAAGACGAGGAAAAATTTGTAGAGAGAGAGATCTAAGGAAGTTTTAAAAAAATAAAAAGAAAATTAAGTTGAGTGGAAAAATTTTTAGATAGAGAGGGAAAAGAAAAGGACAGTTTGAGGGAGAAAAAATATATTGAAATAAAATAAAAAAGGTAAGTTGAGAAAAAAGATATACTAAAAAAATACAAACCGAGAGAGAAGTGATAAAGAAATAATCATTGTGCTATCTATAATGACTTTAACTAACTTCATAAATGTAGAACATAACCTTTTTATTTTGAGTTGAAATAAACTATGGATCTTTAAGAAAAAAAAAAGTAAGTTTGAAGGATGATTTCTTTCTTATAATATGTTGAAGCCTAGATTTTGATAGACTGGTTCACCCCCAAAATGCACACCAAACTCAAGGGACTGGATACCTGCAAAACCGACGTGTGTAACACTGATTTTGATATCTAAGTTAGCTAAGTAAAGCACTTGAAAGGTAATTTGACTTATCTTCAATAGGTGACTCAACCCCTTACCTATTTATAGTCATTCTTCCCTCTTAGGATTTCAACGAAATGTTAACCCTAGGTCTGATACACGTCGGCCTATGGGCCAAGACACCTCCTACAGCAATAGAGGAGCAAGTACGGAGCTCAATACCGAGGAGGGGTCGGAACCGAGTCCTGCTTGGTCCGGCCCGTCCTTCGCGGGTTGCTTTGCCTGGCTCAATTTCTCCTTCGTTTTCTACCTCATAACATAATAAGTGATGCATCGCATAAAAGTTTGATACAAAACAAAATATTCTATTTTGCTTCCAAATTGTTCTTGCTCTTTTAACTTATCAAATTGGTAATTCAACCTTTACCCACAAATTATGTTGCCCCTCAGCATCCTTTGCTATGGCGTTTTTTAATTGGCCTTTCACTTTAAAAAAGTCAATTTCTTTTAGTCTTTCAAATTATTTAAACCAAATTTTTATATTTGCATAGATATTTTAATTTTTGAGTTGTTCAGGTATGTTGTTTGAAAAAAAAATGGTCAAGTTCATAATCCATTGAGGTCGGCAAACGCTGGGCAATCTACCTTACTCGTCTGAAGAACTTACAAAACAAAGTCAGCACTCCGACGAACAAGTCAATCACAGTCCTATCCTTGTATAAGGGGCAAACATCCCGATTTATAGGAATGATCTCCGACAGGACTCCCGACAGCGGCTCAACAATCGTTCGACCACCCGTAAAACATGGCTTGTTGTCAAATTAATGTGTTGTTTAACACTCCTATAGACATCTTTGCATAGGTCAGCTCTATCCTTCAACGTCGTCCCACAAAACGTATTCAACAACTTAGCTTGGCAACATACCTCCGGAGATGAAACTTACACAAATTATCATGATCAAAGTATTTTTAAATAAGAATACCTTTTTACTGTTGACACGTGGGAGGCGATAAACAACTCCAACATTAAATTAAACCGCCCCAACATTGAATTTTAGCGATGCATGTTTTTTATCCTTCGTAGTTGATTAAAATAAATTGATTGGTTTAGGATAGGATTAAAAAATCTCATATAAGTATTATTAGATATCCATCCAAATATTTAGTTAGAACAATTAGAATAAAAAATAATTTGCAACAAATCATTGTTTTTTTAAATGACTCATGGTACGATGGGTATTGGAAAGGATTAAACTGTCTTGAAAAAGAAAACACCCATGAGAGACGAGAGATAGAGACGTTGTTGTTTTAGAATATAACATTACAATTACGAGAGTAAAAATTTCAATCTTCGAATTGTTAGTGTCTTAGTCATTGAGCTATATGTTCATATTGACACGAGCGCATGAGAGTTCGACTTTGTGTACTTTAATTATTTGACCTATTCCAACTTTATAAAACTTTAAATCATATATCATATTATAGTATTGTTATTTTATATTACGATAATGCTTACTGTTATACAAAGGAAAATCACAAACAAACCAACAAAGGGAACAGAAGAGAATCGACGAGGTGACCGACCAAACCAAGCTGACCCGTCAAGTCGCCCCGAGCCGTCAAGCCGAGCCGAGCTCGACCCATTGTCGAGTCTGTCATCCTCCCTCTTCTGTTGTCCATGATGCCTTGGGCCTTACAATGGTTATCCAGGGCTCACCTAGAAGGTTCTAGAACTCTCCAAATGACTATAAATAGTCTATGAAACCTAACCCTAAGGTAAGCCGAATTCGACCCTTGAATTCTAAGAGTCTACTGCTCCCCCTTGCTAACTTAGGCATCGGAGCCCGTGTGACAAGTATCACACCGGTCTAGCGTCTTGTTCGGTTTTGCAGGTCTTCGAGTCCCTGATAATCAAATTTGGTGCGAACCTCGGGAGGAACCGAAGGAGCATAATCCACGCATCAACACTTACATTAATGTGTCATTCACATGGTGTTAAATTAAAATAATAATAATAATAATAAAAGTTAAAGATGTTAACATTGTTTTATAGGAATAACACTTGCTAAAGCATATGACGGTATATTATAATAATATGGCTGTTATTATAGGGGCACTTGCAAAATTAGTAAAAGGAGAGAAAAAAAAAACTAATATTTATTTGCAAAATTGGCAACCACATCTCGCAAGACTTGGAGATCCAGCTCATCCAAAGTATAGAAAAAATTCCAATTTACCTTCGAGTCTCTCTCATTTTGACTAAGTTTATGATTTAGTGTGTGATATACTATCAATATATCTTAAAGTCATACCATTTAGTTATTAATAACTCAAAATCATATCATTTAGTTTTTAATTTACCATTGATATATCTTATTTAATTACTGATATATATATATATATATATGACTATTGATATACTATTGATATATTACTGAGCCCTTGATATATCATTGATATACCTTATTTTAATTATTGATATATATACCTGATTTGATATATCACTTATAGACCTGATTTTATATACCATTTGATATACCTGATTTGAATGTTAATATACTTAATATGAATGTCGATATACAATAATATACTTGAATGTGGACATGTTATGTTTTCAGGAAAAAAAATCATTTGGAATTATGGGTTGAAAGTTAAATTTTAGCTAACATCATCGGAACTTTTAACCCTAACTCAAATAGAATTTTTCGAGGATGACTCTTTGTACATTTTTTATCCTTTGGAATTAAGAGATATCAATCACAATTGCTATTACATTGAATTAGAATATTATTTAAGAAAAGCTCATATCTTTAACATTCAATAAAATATAGTAAGGGTTGGCCTAAAATAATTGTATCCTTTGATCACGATCTAATTTGGATGAATACCATTAAATTTGATGAAATTTACTACGAAAATAAAATAATTCCTCACAGTAAGTACCGTGATTCAAATCATAGAAAGAATATCATAACAGCTAGAAATTAGAAGTACCTAACGTGAAACTTTCAACATTACTAATTTGATGTACTTTAATGTACTTCAAATTAATTACGCATATCAAGTATATAATGATTTATACACTTCATATAAGGAGTATATCAGTTATACTAATGTATTTCATACTATATATATTAGTTATAATTGATATACTTCATATAAGGTAAATCAATTATAACTAAATATATTACCTAGTATGTAGCAACGAGGCATATAAAATACATCACTGAGTATATATCTTGATGTACATATAAAGTATGTCAAGTATATTACGAATATACGACGTATACCAGTGATAAAGGATATAATATTAATCATAAAGGTAATTGCATTAAAGTATATCATTTAACTCAAAGTACCTTTATTTCAAAAAAAAAAAAAAAAAACTCGTAGTACATTGTAGGTAGTATATCAAAGTAAATCAATTACAATAATATAGCTAATAAGAACATTAATGATATATCTAATTTGATATATTATTTACAGGTAAGCAAAAGGAGCTTCACTGAAGAACATAATTGTATTTCATATCTTACGTGGTTTCAAATATTTGTTTAGTAACATATTTGGAAATTGAATCTCAATTTAAAAATGGTTGAACATGTATCACTTAGCAATAATATATTTGTAAAACTACGAGTTGTTAGTAACCTATCAATGTCATAAATTTTTATAATAATATTATCTAATTTATAATATATTACGTTTTTACTCGAAATAGTATATTTATCAAAATCATATATATATATAACATAATTCTGAGTTTTAAAGTTTCAAATTTAGAATCTTCGAATCATTCGAAATATAAAAATGTTGTTTTCAAAATTTCTACTATTTAAATCGTATAATAGAAAACAAATATACCAAACCGTTATTCATTTAATTTATTTGATACAGTGGACCTAAAACATGAAATTGAATATCAATTCTGTACTAAAAAGACTTAATTTTTATTGATGGCTCATTGTGTTGAGATATCTTGAGGGTTGAATTCTTTTGATATTTCTAAGGCTTAATTTTGAACCATTTTTATTTTCCTTTTCTTTTTTCTTTTTTTTTCCTTTTTAACTAAGTGAGTTCATTAAAAAAGAAATGAAAAATGTTAAAAAAGAAAACATTCATTCCCCTTCTATACTCTTTTTCCCATTGCTATATAATTATCATGGCCGATTTTTTTTAGAGCACATTTAACATTTCCTATGTAAACTTTATATAGTTGAATCAAATTGACTTTAAGAATTTGTTTGTAGTCGAATAAACATATAAAAATACTGTATGATAGTTAAATATGAAATTTTTATAATCCATTGCATCACAAAATAAAGTAGTCAATAGTTTAAAACAAAGTTACACAAATTCACCAAAAGTAATTTCCAACGAAATGAGTTCATAAATTGCAAATAATTCACCGAGTTTAAGAGAATAAAGCAATGTGGAGTATAAACGAGTTATCATCTTCAATCCATTTTCTTCAATATCATTTCATTCACCTAAAAAATATTCAAAGAAGATGAAAAATAATTATATAAATACAGAGAGTAAAATAGAGAGGACATATCTTGAATTTGTAGGCATAATAGATGAAATAAAAACAGTAAGTTTATAATCAAAACGAGCTTAGCTCAACGGTAATTGATATATATGCTTGATCTCCATTCCTGCATGTTGTAGTACAAAAAGAACGATAAGTTTATAAGAATATATAATATTGGCAACTCCCTTTACATCACATATAATAATATGAAGTATATGCCTAAATTAATTTGAGCGATTTGTATTGGCAGTTGATCAAAATAAACTGGTCAACATGTAATAGTCTTTATTATTATATTTTATCTTTATTGTAATAGTCTTTATTATTTTACCTTTTATCATCGGTTTACATTTTTTACTTAGGTAAATCATAGATATTCTCTAGTAAATGTGTCTCGCACTTTAATTTTTACAGTTGCCATATGTATATGGGGAGATCTAAAGGTTTGATGCTAAAATCAAGACTTAATACACTTGTGAATGAGTTAATAATGTGAATAGCTAATAAAGGCAGCAGAACCATCGACAAACATGAACATGAGCACAGTTCAGCGGTAGTTAGCATTTACTCATTCTCTTAAGGTTGGAGGTTGAAACTCGTCTCATACCTTCAATTTGTTGTACTCAAAATAAAAAAGGAGCAAGAGAATCGGTACACAACCATTTATGGTTCCAATCGAGAGAGAAAAATGTGAACATTCCTTAAACCCTAAAAAATAATCATATTTTGATCATGTCTCTATTATTTTCCACCTAATATTTACACATATACTCACTTAACCTATGTGGCTCATATACATTTACATGTTGGCAACAACATGTTAATACATATCAAGTCATGTTATCAATTTTTTTAAAAAGAAAATTAAATAAAGGATAATGACCAAAATAGTTATTTTAAACAAGTTTTAGGGATAATAGACATTTTGAATGTTTTAAGGACCAAAGTGGAACTAAACTAAAAGTTCGACAGATAAAAAATAAATATTTGAGCCAACATGAGCTTACACGATTAATTAGACATCTTTTACTCCTGTCCTAGTTAGGTCAAAGGTTCAAACTCTATCCCGATATTTGTTATACTAGAGTCGAATACTCCTTAAGCAACTCAAAGGAATAAAAATTAAACCAAAAGATGTAACATTAGATAAGAACCTAACAAGGTTCAATAATATTAGTGATTAGTTTGTGCAAAATTTTCCATTTATTATTGATTTCCACTTTATTGGGTCTGTGCAAATTTTCAAGCTCACAAGTGACGGGATTGTTAGATATCGTATAAATTATTAAATTTAGCCTAACTCAGGAACTTAAGCTTTTGAATTCGTCGGTGATTATATTTAACCGTATGTGAGATGGGGTATTGCAAGTTCACTCACGTGAGAAAGTGAAAGTGTTTGCCATCTCACAATTTCATATTGTCAATACTTCATCCTCTTTGTATTTTGTAACAATTTATAAACAAAACTATACAAAATCCTATGAAAGTTGAACAACAGTCACTACTTAACACCACTTTTAAATTAAGAACTTGTCTTACATCTTAGCAATTAGATACATATAATAAAATATTAATTACAGTGGATATTGGATTGGAATATTCACAATAGTTTTAACACAAAAAGCAAAACTAAAAATTAAAACAAATCATCCACTAAGCTCACATGTCTTGAGGGGGTGAAAAAGTTATTAAAAAAAATTACACTAGTTAAAACTAAATAGTTAAAAAATATTTTAGAAATTTATAATTAGATTGCACATGTATTAAAAGAATTTTAGCGTAATTATCTTTTTATTAGAAAAAAAAATATTATTGTTAGTAAGTATTGAGCAAAATGGAGATAATGATCTTTTGTTTTTTTGTAAGATACCGAACCATTTTATTCAAAAAGGTATGTGAGAAACATACAAAAATACAAGAGGGAAGCTAGATAAATGCGCTCCAAATGAGAGAAATAATAGAAATATCGTAATTACAAAAGAGGTTGGATTTAGAGGACCAAGATAAAGCTAAAACCTTTATTTCTTCCCAAAGGAGAGAAGATGGCTTAGAGGAATCAGCAAATGGTTGTTGTTTCTTTCCAACCAAATAGATCATAATAAAGAACCCACCGCATTATACCAAATGACGTTACGACTATTTTTTAAAGGAGGAGATAAGACCTCCTTGAAAAAACTATCGATGTATCCGTGCGAAGGGAGGGATACGTTAAATATACCCAACAAGCGAGTCCAGAGGACCACTGAAAAAGGGTAGTATAGAAATAGATGATCCAAGGTTTCTCCATAATTGCCACAAAGAACGCATCTGTTTGGATTCAGCAGGAGGGAAAGGAGTTTAGTTTCTAATTTATCGTATGTATTTATGCCCACCAAATGAAAAACTTACATTTTTTTTGGAAGGTTCAATGACAGAAAAATTCTTGATCGAGAGACTTTGCACAAAGACTATTCTTAAAAAGGAAATTAGCCAAAAGATCCCATTTACAAGCTCTAACAAAGGAAAGAAAAGCACAAAATTAGAAGGGTAATTACAGTAAGGCTTAATATCAATGATCCATTGAAATTTTTTTTCGTACATCAAATGTTGGATTGGAATTGAACTCCGACCTCAAGAAAAGGAACAAGGTGTCTCAACAGTTGAATTATGTTCAA
Organism: Momordica charantia; assembly: GCF_013281855.1. NCBI lineage: Eukaryota > Viridiplantae > Streptophyta > Magnoliopsida > Cucurbitales > Cucurbitaceae > Momordica > Momordica charantia. The sequence goes on from NW_028275166.1 coordinate 29,455,808, forward strand.
ATTGACTATCTAAGAAGTATAGAGAAGCCGGTAAGAAACCAATTGTAGTTTCCTTGATGCTACTGTTGAACCCACTAGAATGAGAGCTTCAAAATGGCGGTCAGGCACTAGAGCAAAGTAGAGTGGGACTAAGGCAGCCGCGATATCATAAGCTTCTTTCAATCCGATCATTGCCATAGAGATTACCTGAGAGATTAGTCGGTGTCGGAGAATCGAAACTGATCGTGCCCGTGAGTATGGATCAGAAAAGGCAGCCATGGGAGTTGGGGTTGGGAGCATGATCAAAGATAGCATCTTTTTATGTTTGCTGCTGCTGCAAAGTGTGTGTGAGGTGGGTGAACAACCAAAAGATTGTGAATTTCTTCATGCCATTTCACCTCCTTAATTTCCAAATTTCTAATTTAATTAAACACCCCACATTTAAAAAATTGAAGGAAGATTTGGAAGTATACTTTTCCAACGTGGGGAAGCTGGTTTAGAATATCTAAAATAAATCCCAAATTTTTTAATGGCCTCCTACTCATGTTAATTAATTATGGGTTAAAACACACTTTTGGTCCCTCTAGCTAAAGTAACAATTTAGTCCCTGAACTTTAGTTTGTAACGATTTAATCCCTATATTTTCAAATTGGTAACAATTTAGTCCTTGAACTTTAATACGTAACAATTTAATCCATGTAATTTTGAATTTTTTTTTTGTTAAGTTTGTTATATATATAGATAGATAAATTAAGGAGGGACTAAATATGTTTATAACTAGAAATATTAAATTGTTATATAATAAAATTAGACGCTTAATTTTAATGAATTTTTTTACGATAGAGACTAAATTGTTACAAATTTTATACTACAGCAACAAACTTGTTACAAGTTAAAATTCAGACACTAAATTGTTATTTTAGTAAAAGTATAGGAACCAAATGTGCTTTTTAACCATAATTATTTTAAGGTAAACTAATAAAATTTGAGACATCAGGGACGAATCTACGTAGGAGCCAGACAAAAATTTTGTTATATTATATATATTGCATTCAAATTTTACACTGTTTTTCTTTTTAAGTTAGATTTGACTTTCAAATTTTAGTGATTTTCTGTTTTTAGTACAACCGGTGGGGTGGGGATTTGAACTTACTTATTACACATACACATAGTATAGACATGTCTCGCTTTTTATTATTTATTATTTTTGGCTTTTTATTATGACTTAAATCCAATATTTTTTGTTTTCCTTTTCTATTTTATATTTTTGAAGAGGCAAGACTCGTGATTGTCGAAGAAGAATGCAAAGAAGAAACAATAACCGAAGAAGAAAGTGAGGGTCCGTTTGGTTACGTTCCAATTTCTTTACTTTTAATAAAGAAAAACGTATTTGCATGGTTCTAACCTCCAAGAATTCAAGTATGATAAAACAATCTTTTCATCTATGTTCTGAAACAAATTAGAAATGAAAACAAGAAAAAAGAAACTTATTTTGATTGTTTCAAAAAATTCTACACAATTGTGAGAATGTTCACAAAAAATGAGAAACAATAAACCTTATGCTTTAAATATCTTTTCTTTTTGTTAAGTTGTTGGTCGGTCGGTTGATCAGTTTTAGGGGTCTAGGTGAACCGAAACACCTACCATAGACCACTTACAACAACTGACCAACTTGGATTTGGTCGGTTTCGATTCGTCGGTTTGATTTTTCACCTATGTTTGCTCAGCATAGTTTTCAAAATTATGATCTTATTATACCAACAAATCAGAGTGGCGCAGCGGAAGTGTGGTGGGCCCATAACTCACAGGTCCCAAGATTGAAACCTGGCTCTGATAAAATAATATTTTCATCTTTAGACATTTTCTCTAGAAACCTCCAACAAAATTACACTTATAAATAGAAATGAAAAAAAAAAAGTAATGAAAAAAAAAAAAGTTAAGTGAACTAATTAATTAAAATGGAGTCCTAATAATCCAATTCTAACCTTCCCTTTTTCTCATTCTTTAAAAATGTGGGGATGAGACCTCGTAAAAGGGTCAATGTACAAACTCTAATGCTGCATAATAAGCAACCAACACAGGAAGAGAAACTATTGCCCCAAAAATCACCCTGCATTAAAATATATATGTATATTATAATCATTCTAATATTTTTATAAATGAAAATTTTGGCAAAGTGATATTAATGGTCAAGTTCGTCCGCTACCATTTTGAACTGAACAAATCTACTAATACTTTGATTCTAGTTCCAGTCCGTTAAAGGAAGATGATCAATAAAAAATATTGTCAAATACTAATAATTAATAAGATTTATAGCTTATCTACTAATTCTTTTTAAGAGTATTTAGTAATTTTGGATTGGAAAAAAATAACTTGCTTGTTTGATAATATTTTTATTTTCTATTTTCTATTTTTATTAAATTTTTAATACTGATTATTTTCCACTCGATAGAATGTTAGCCTTCAGTTTATGTTGTTAATTAGGGTTTGCTTACTAACAATTCCTTTTTTTTTCTTTTGTTAGATTTTTATTATTGAAACCCATTTTTTTAAAACAAAAACCTATGAGTCAAATGTTCGCTAGAGACAAATTATACCCACTTTTTTTGTGATAAATTAAAATTCCATTTGAAATAATTTCCCCTGTTATATAATAATATCTAAAATATAAATATATTTTTTTTTTACAAGGGAACAAACATATTTAAAAAAAAAAACTTGAAAGAAAAATAAGTAATTATTCTTACGCTGTGCTAAGAACTTCTGCATGTAAGCCATATTCTTTGGCATAAATAAATGATGTAATAGACTGTGGTACTGCTGCCTGCAACAAATATTAAAGCATTGTATATTAAACACACTAAACTTTTGGATTATGCTTAATTCTGTTTATTATTAATACCAATAACAAAAATATGCTCATTCAAAAAAGTTCAAATCTTCTTTTATGAAAACAAAAAGAAAGCTCAAATTTTCTAACTTTAGCGATTAGCTAATGGTAATTAAAGCATTAATAACAATCTCTTAAAGTCGAAGGTCGAATTCTCACCCAAAAATTTGTTTGTGTAATGTTGTATTCCAAAATGATAGCAATAATAATTTAATTCTATTTTGGTTACTAACATCAACACATTTTTGTTGATTAACTTTATCGATAGATGTCTACATCGGCAAGTATTTAAAGTCACATATATAGTTTTTAAAATATTATATATTTCCAATTAGATTTAGGGTTTTGTTGAGTAATCGATTTTACTAAAAAAAGACTATATATGGACCACGAGACTAAAACATAAATCACATAAAAGTTTAGAAAACGAAAATATAATAATTATAAAAGTCGTCCAGAAACCATGATTATAAGATTTAAACCTTAAGTAAATTTAGGTCATTAATTTGGTGTGATCTGATAGGTCGTATCAATATTCACGAGTTCTGTCCAATTCAAAAGTTCTGTTAATTCTTTTTTTTTTTTTTTTACCTGGATGATAGCTACGCGTAGAACATCACCATGCAAGCCCATGGCCATGGAGCCAATAGCCATGGCAGCTGGTCCAGCAATGAACTTTAAAACCATTCCTATTATGGTAAGGCTAGCTCCACAGGCTATCAACTTCTCTTGCAGTGCCATGAAGATTCCTGCATGCACTTAAAAGAAATCCATAAGAAATATGATTCGCCCTATGCTACAAGAAAAAATGTCTTCAACGACGAAATATTTCGTCACTGAAGCGAGATTTTTGTCGCTGAAGGTATTCAGTGACGAAAACATATTATCACCAGCCCAATTGCTAGAACTGGGTCGCTAGAGGACTTCAGCGACGAAAACGTAGAAAATCCGTATACTTTGAATTAAGTTTACGTTTTACGTTTGATCTTTATTTTTTGGTACAATATGTAGGAGTGGAGATTTGAACTCACGTCCTTTTAATCGGAGATAGATGTCTAAAATTAGCGACTTTTGATCTTTGTTGTTAACATGATTAGTTAACGAAAAAGATAGAGACGTATGAAACTTAGATAAGGTAGGTGTATATTTAGAATTGGCCGTTGAATGGACCACATGGTACTCTATTCTTAAATTTTAGATAGCGTATTTGTATTTGTGTTCTTTCTCACAATCAATCAATATTATTCTTATATATCTCCTAATTTTTAATTAGTTTCATATCCAAACTTTAATTTTTGAGTGTCACGTCGATGATTTTGTTAGGTGGATGTTAATAATAGACATTAAAGGTAAGAATAATTATTCAAATAAACTAGATGTGTAATGCTTAAAGTACTAATTAAGAGAATGAAATATGGAACTTATATATTAAACTTAATTTTACTATTTTGGTTTAAATAAACTTAACAAAAACCGTCAAAACGAGCCTAGCTCGTAACTAGCATATACCTTCAATCTCCTCAACATGTTTTACTAAAAAAAAATAATAATAATAACAAAAACCATTTATATTATTTTTTTTACATTGATTTGTTTAAGCTTGTGACATATTTATGTTGAATAGATTCCCACTCAAATCTTCTATTAGACCCACTAATCCACAGATTGTTTTTCTATTTTTTTTTTCTTTTTCGAGACAAAAAAAAAATGAGATTGTTAAAGACTCTTATTGGGGGATTATTTGGACAATTAGAAATTTAACTAATACTGTATGGTTTAAAAACTTTATGAAGAATTAATATGACAAGTCAAAATCAAATTTTAGATTGTTTGATTATTAAAAATTCTCTCTTTTAAGGGACACTAATTTATTTGTAATCAATTTGAGACTTCAAAAGATAAATAGTATTAAATATTAATTAATATTTTGCTGTTTTAGAAGAAAATTTTTCTCATATATTTATAACGATTAAAAACTTTGCAAAACAAAAATTAAAAGAAGAATTGTGTAATCTTACCCATATTAAACATGGCAGTGCCAATCCCAGCTTTTGACATGATTAAAATAGATCCTTCCATAATGCTAGGCATTTCAATATGCCACCTATACATAATTTCAAAACATATTTGTATAATAACAAACATTATAAATTGTAAACTAAATATAAAAAAAAACATTATAATCATGGTTTAAATTTTATTTTGGTCTGAACTGATTATATGTTTGTTCTATTTAATTTAATGTCTCTAAACTTTAAAAATACTATATAATTTAGTTCTTAAATTTTACGTAAAATACCATTTTAGTCCTTGGCATTAATTTAATAAATTATTTAACGCAAATTTCAATCATAATATGTGTTTTGTTCATTTACTTTATAAATATAAAATAAACATTAAAATCACATGCGGTAATAATAGATGTCAAGTTTTAAAAGTATATTTGAGATTCCTGTCGAATAGTTTATAATAAAATTCAAAAATTAAAATAAAATAATCTTTAATGTAAAGATTAAGAATTAAAATATAATATTTAAAAGTCGAAAACTCGATGAAATGTTTGGAAGTTTAGAGACTGGAATATAGGATAAAAATGAAATTCTTTTTTTTTTTTTTTTTGAAAATTTTGAAATATGAAAGTACCTTTTTGCAACAAATGCCCAAGCAAAACCAATGATACAAGCATAAGAGTTGGGATTTGCAGCCAATTTGAGCCAAACTTTCTTCATCAAAGGCTTGAAAGAAGCCCTATGGCTGTTGCTTGTTTCTCTTCCCTCAACCTCCATGGCCTCTCCCTCCAAATTCTTCCTTCCCTCTTCCACCATTTGTAGAGCTTTCCCATGGTCCCCGGGGCCGAAGCTCGAAGAAGCTTCCCCCGCAACCAAATCCAACCTCGTTCGTCGAAGTTCCAGCACAAATAACAGTATTGTCAGCCAAACAATGGCCTGAACCACTGAACCCTGCATCAAAGATTTTAAAAAACCATTGACATGTCAACATTTTTACATATATATAAATTCGACATTTATATGAAAAGTTAATCAATATTTCTATACTACCATAAAAATATCAACAAAACTCAGAAATCGTTAACATAATATCACTAATGTGAACAGCACCTTGAAGACAAATTTACTATTTTTTTATCCAATAATAAAACAAACAAGCACTTGTAAAAAGATCTTAGAGGTGAAAAAAATTTTAATTTATTAAAAAAATATATTTAGGTGCTATATAGATTGACCATTCTCTTATTTGTCAAAAATACCAATAGTCAACACAGGTACTCACCAATTAGCAATCTAAGTATTTCCTAAAAAAAAAGTGTGAAATGATTAAAACATTTTTACAAATATCATTTACGAAACTTCAACATTTTCATCTGCATCAATATTTAAAATATTGCCTGCACGACGAGGTCCACGGCCATCTGACCATACATGATCTTGGCGAGCGGGACGCCAACAACGAGCGAGTTCGTGAGAGTGGAGAGGGAGAAGCTAGTGATGGACCAACAATAGCTCCCTTTGGGGGTGCATCTGGCCCAGAAGGCCAAAACGACGACGATGAGGAGCTTCGAGATGGCGTCGGCGGCAATGAAAGGGAAGTTCAGGTGAAAAGGGTCGATGTGGGAAGTGAAGTCGAAGGTGAAGAGAGGGAGAGTGAAGTAACAGACGAGTTTGTTAATGGCGTCGCACTGTTCAGTGCTGAAGATTTTCCACCACCTCACAGAGCCATAGCCAAGCGCCAAGGCGAAGTACAATGGCGCCATGGCGGCCACCACCTTATAAGCATCTTCCCACCCGATCATGGCGAAATAGGAATTAGCTGTGTTCTTCTGTTAGAAAATTAAAGGAATTATTGGGGTATTTATATATATATGTTCATGCATGAAGATGACGAAGTATAATCTTCTTCTTATTATTATTATTCTTCTTTCTATTTTTGCTTTTTTTTGCTTGGCTTGATTGGTTTGGATTCTTGAAAGGTTGGTTAAGACTAGAGGCAACTTTCCCAAGTAATTTACACATCATGTTTTAATTTTATTCTTTTATTCTCTTATGTGTTTCTAAAATTTTTGTGTTTTTGTTTTATGCCTTATAGCTAGATTCATATATTACAAACCATACCGTTTGATAATTTTGGAGCCGTTTGGTAACGTTTCCGTCTCTTATTTCTCGTTTCTAATATTATTAACAGATCTAAACATTTTGCAAATTATTTATATTTCTTGTTCTAGAAACAACCTCAAAACTATATAGAAAATTTGGAAACAACAAAAATAAGTTTCTTTGTCTTTTGTTTCCGTTTTCAGTTCCAACATAAATAAAGATTTTGTTTTATCATTCATGAATATGTGTTATAGGGGACAATGCAATTCTATTTTTCTTTATTAAGAAAGAGGTAACAGAAAAAAGAAACACGAAAACGTTACTAAATAGATCCTTTGTTTTTTGTTTCTTGTTGCTCATTTTCAGATTTTTGAGAAATATTAAGTATTGTTTGGCAACTATAGTCGTTGTTCCTCGTTTCTCGTTTTTTTACAAAATTGGGTAGTTTTTTTAGAAACAACAAAATCAAAATTAATATATATATTTCTTCTTCTTCCTTTTAATAACTGTAAGTGTCCGGACCAGCTTGCGCTCAGCTGCATGATCTTACAACATTTGATACTCGAAAACACATAGGAATTAATTCATAAGGTAGGTGGTTATCATGGAGTTTGAATCTCTTCCTTCTCATCTATCATAGTCCCTTTCGACCGATGAGCCACCGATGATGATTAAAATGCATAATATACCAGTTACATAAAATTAAAGACATTTTTGTAGGAGCTAGTTGAGGGTTTGATTTAATTATTTTATAGGGATGGGCTATTGGTGATGAGTGAATGTAGGGGCAATTGAGAAATAGTGGAATCCATGAGATGTAAATTTATTTGGTTGTGTGGTGTGTGAGTGAGTGATCACCAATTAATGGGACGTGGCTTAATAATTATTTGGATGGTCAATAATCTTTTGGGAATAAATAATCGTGAGGTGTACAATATCTCTTGCAAATTGCCTTTCTTATTTTCTATAAATTATTTACTCTTTTTAAATATTCTTCAAATAATAGTGATGTGTAATAATCTATTTTTACTTTCTCTAGGCAACATTAATATGGCTGATTTAAAATTAAAAAAAAAATGCATTTTCTTGTCTTAGAAAATTTTTACGATTATTCTTCAATTTTTGTTAGGCGCAGATTGAAATAAACTCTTTTTTTAGTTCAATGTGGAGAAAAATGTTAACTATTGTTTTATTCATTAAATCTATGTTATTGGATTGAAAATTTTAAAAAATTAATAACTAAACGCTACTTTAGCTCCTACTTAATACTTTTTTTTTGGTCAATATCATGTTTTTTTTATTATTATCCAGGATTCAGGTAGCCCTTTGGCCTTTATGTCCCCATATCTAGGGTATGTGCACTGTCCCCATACTTGTACATACGTAAGGAGTCATTGATTGATGGAGTTGCATTTCATGTGACTTAAATCCAAGACCTCGAAGATATTCCTTGAGGCCCCAATATCATATTATATCTTGATTATTATTATTATATATTTTTTAATTCAATAGTTGAAGATTTGAAAGTCTCCAACTTTTTTGGTCGATGATATATGCCTTAGTCAGTTCACCCCTTTTGGTCGATGATATATGCCTTAGTCAGTTCGCTCTTGATTTTCTTTCTTCCCATTTTGACTCCACGCCTAGACATCTCATCAAATTTTGCTCACGTGGCCCCTTTTGGAATGCAAGTTCTTCAATATATATATATGTATATTGATACATATTGTACGTGTTTTAATGCAAGTCTTACATAAATTTTTGAAGACTTGTTATCAAACCTTATATGCGTGGGTTTCAACATTAGTTTCAGTCGTGATATTCGTCTCATAAGATTTTTACCAAACATAGTACATGGGAATTCAATGAATTGATTAAAATTGATTTTTCTCTAAAGTTAAAATAAATAAAGAAATAAATACTAGCATTGATGCTGATCTTCGACGTGGTGTACCACGTACGTCTTTGTCTACTAGCTCAGAGTTCACTTGTATGCTGAAATCTAACACCGATGTGGTGTTCTACCGAATGCATGCACTCTGATATCTAAGTTAGAACTAAAGATGGTAGCAAATGGATATATTGGAGCAAGTAGAGTAAATGTAGGAATCTCAGTCAGAGTCTGCTTGAGAATGTGTGCAGAATTCGCATAGAGGATTACGTAAGAATTCTTGTGTACTTGAATTAGGGTTTCGGTGGAGTTTTTATGTGGAGAGAGAGTGTGACAGAGAGAAGATGTGGGGACCATCGATTCTCTTGAGTGTATTGCAATTCGGATGGAAGGTGTCAGTGTCTTCTTTGCTAGCTGTCTCCCGTAAAAATCGCCCTGGTGCACTCGGCCTTTTAATCCGATGCACTCAGGTTGGGCTCAATGACTTGACTTTCTTTGCCTTGCACTATCCAGATGTTGTCCACACAGCCCATTGAAGTTTAGACACATGTTGCCTTAGATTTGCTCGTTAGGAGGTACAAAATATTTATAAGTTCATTATACATATTTCGTCCATTATATGTTCGTTCCAACATTCAGTTTCACATCTTCATTTTTTGCAAGTTTTAATTTCATACATCGTATATCAAATTGTTTTTATCAATTAGATCTTTATTGATAATCGAACATTAAAATTTATAAACAATGTTATAATGTGACATTTTAAGATATCTTCTCTTAATTGAGTTGAAAATATTTGTCAAAACGAGTATAGCTGATCGGCTGTAATTTATATAGGAAAAAACTTCCCTTATGAAGATTCAGGAGAAAGCTCCTCTTGAATTAATTAAAAAAAAACGCTTATTTATATGCTACTGAACCACAAAAGAATTTAGGAGGAGCCTCCGCTGAATCTTCAGGATGGAAGTTTTTTCCATTTATATAAATCTCCAATCATGAGTTCGATTCCCCACTCCCACCTGTTGTACTAAAAAAATTGAAAGATTTAGCAGTGGAACAAAGAAGATATAAAAAAAATGGTGGACATTACAGAAGATAGAAAAAAGAGGGAGTGAGACGTTTTTTTCTCAAAATCAATCGATAGAGGGAGTAGTATCATGTGTATTATAAACTTTTGTTAGATTTCTGATATAACTTTAATACGAGATATTTAAGTTTAGTTCCATTACGAATCTAAAGATCTTTACCGTCATTAAATGTTAAATTTTTTTTTTATGAGATGATGATGCAACATCTGTATATTAACTAAGTTGAAAATACTTTCCTTGAAAAAAAATTGAATATACTCTTTATTTTAATTTAATGAGATTGAACAATTTCAACTATAAAATCTAAAATCCATTAACTTCACACAATCTAACTCCAAATTATTATAACTTTCCTCACAAAAAATAAATAAATATCTCGTAATTAATAACTAACCTAACCATAATGGGTCATGGCGTGGCAACTGACCACACCATTAAGAGAATATTTATTAGTTCAAAATTTCTACATCATCATTTTTTTAATACTTTATGTTCTTCGAGCTCAGGAAGATATATGTTTTTAAAATTAATATTTATGGGTTCAATCTCAAAATCAATTGACAGGAAGAAAAGTATCCCATATTTACTATAAACCTTTTGTTAGGTCTATTTTCTTTTCCATGTGAAATCCTTAACATATTGGTCGAGATCGTGGTTCTTTTGACTCATCGATCTTGACCCGATCTCATTTTTAGAACAGATGCTCTTTTTGAGCATTTTGAACTTTGGTACCATGTTAAAAATGAATAAGCCACTACTGAACCCAACAGATATCTAACGACAAATGAGTTGGGTTAATTTAATTCATATATTAGATATCTAACGAACACTCCCTCTCACTTGTGAGCTTGGGAAATTGCAACAAAATCCAACAAATGGAAATCATAATAAATGGGGAGGAAATAACGATGCAGAGTTTTTTTTCTTTTCAACATGAGATCCTTTAACGTGAATGAATTAACTATGTCCAAGTTAACCATTCTATAGAATAGAGTTTTTTTTTTTTTTTTTTGTGGCTGAAATTTGGAGAGAGGAAGAAGATATCAAACTGAGGAACAATCTTATGGAACAAGAGATAACCAAAAAAAAATGTTAGAGAGAATAAATTCTTATGAGCAGCATCACAGATGGGTTTAAATCTGTCTTTTTCTTTTTGTTTTGTTATGTTAATTTCCAATATCAATATATATGCCACCCAGCTTTATTACAATGTTTTTATTCATACATCAATGTGCTTAAAAATCACATCATATTCCTTACTCAATGATTTGTGATGGGATTTGAAATATATGCTGTCTATAATTCAATTGGCAACTACTTCTGGCTTATTTTTCATGGTCGAGCTACTTGTTTAATGTTCTTCTCATTTTTGTCCCTTTATGTGAATGTTGATAGTTCTATATCAATTATTGATATTAAGTCCAAAAATAATGTGTAAAGCATCTCATTTGATAATCATTGGAGGAACAAAATATATATATATTTTATACACGTGTGTAAATTTAATGTTAACTTTTCAGATTTTTTTAAGGGGGGTTCAGTGGTCAAATGTTGTAGAGTCATACGGCTGTCTCGTGAAATTAGTCGAAGTGCGCGTAAGCTGGTCCGAGCATTCACAGATAAAAATAAATAAATAAATAAAAATTAAGTAGGTTTAGTGGTGAAATTATTTTTTTACAAGAACAAATTAGAAATTTACTCGAACAAACTTGTGAGTAACGTAACGCAATAGGTTAAGGCATTACTACCTCCTGAAACGTCAAAGGTTCAAATTCGCCGAACCTTTATTTAGGGGGGAAAAACAGTTAACCATGCATGAAAATGTCTTCTTACAAGTGCAAGTGGATAAAAAAATATCAACTAATCTTGTAATTCATGTGAGTAGGTTTAATTCTTTTTAGCATATGTGTGGTTGGAAATTCGAATTCACGAGCTTTTGACCGAACACAGATATCTTGATCCAGAAGTAGAGTTTAATTGGATGACATTAAAACTATAAAATGAATTGACTAAGATGAAATCTCTTCGTAAGATTTTTTATTGAAGAATGTTAAGAAATTATATCGTAGTTAAGTTGAGCTATAGGTCAAGAAAAGTATGGATTTTTCTCATGGTTTTTGAGAAATCACTAGAAAAAATGGGTTTTAAAATGATGTATTGAATGGTGGTGAAAGACTCAAGGAAACTCTAAACTCTTGGGTTTTTTCTTTAGAATATGTTGAATGCTGCTTACACATTGTGTCAGGTTGTACTATTTTCAGCTAAGAGAATTTTAATTTTATGATGTTTTTGATGTGGTCAACAACATTTTTGTAATGGAGAAATATATATATATATGTTTTGACCATGTTGCCTTGTGAATTTATGTTAAAACAATATTTCTTTACTCAACATAGGATTATGGACTTTTTGGAAGAGTAACATATTCTTAAAAAAAAAAAAAAAAGAAGAAGAAGAAGAACATTTCAAACTCTTTAAGAGGATTTTTTTTTTAATATTGCCTACTTTTTAACTAATTTTTAAAATATTATCAAATCCAAACTTATTAAGAAATTAATGATTCATAAATTCTGCGCCACTCGGTCTAGTCCACTCAAGCAGTAACTCTTGATACATGGCATTATATATCGTCTCTTCACATTGCTTTCAAAAACGAAAAACGAAAACTATATCATCTATCTAAGAGACCATTTGTAAAAATTTTAAACCATTGGCTATATTATCAACACGAAGGTCCTTGGATCAAGCTTCAACACTCTCATATTTTTTATCTTCTTTTTCTTGTTTAGGTATATTGCAATTCTTTTTAGGAGAGAAAATAAATTTATTATTATTAAAAGACTATTAAAAAAAACTTCAAATGTAATTACTAGGTGTTTTTTCCTTTTAAATATTTCTAATAAAAAATTATTAGTGAAAGCGAGGAAACACGCATATGGAAATCAAGGTGAGCGGACGTTTTTTGAAAAACTTTGAAACTATGTCTTGAAGACACGATATCATTTAATATTAGTCATTTGTTCCACCTAAAATTAAAGCTAAAAAATTTGTCTTCCATACTAGATGATATCTCACCAAAACTACCATATTCTTCTAAATATTTTCAAAACGCGTATCGTTTTCCTTTAATTACTTTTTAAAAAAATAATATTTCAATAACATGTATTAAAATATATATAATATCAATAAAACAATGATTAGCATTTTAAAATATTTCTTAAGGTATATTAAAAAAGAAAATGTAATTACTTTTTTACTAGTGATGTTTAATTTTTAAAACACAAAGCCTTATACGTGGACCATACATAATTCTCCAATCATTTGTTTGCTTTTATATATAGAATCTTCGTTTGAAAATTTGACCTAAGGCAATGACAATTCCACGTCACCTAATTGTTATATATTTTAGTTATTAGATTTGACTCACATTTTTAAACCTTGAATTTTTTATTTTCGACTCAAATTAATTAATTAATCTTTAAACGCTTTCAAGTCTCAATCTTTTGATTTTTTTTTTTTTACCAACAAATATGGGAGTGAAAAATTGAACCATTAATCTTAACAAAAGTGTATATGATATGATTTGATAGGATTGAAATTATATTTATTTATTTATTTCAGAAAAGATGTATCATTTCATTAACGAATATGTGAGAAACATACAGGACAAAAAGGGGTTGATTAGATAAAAGCAACCCAATTAAGAGAAATGATAGCAAGATCATAATTACAAAAGAGATTGGATTTGGAAGACCATAACGAAACATCCATGATGGTATCCTCCCAAAGCGAAACAACTGTCCTTGAGATATTCGAGAAAGTGCGGTTGTTTCGCTCCAACCAAATGTTCCAAAAGAATAGCTTCTATCGCGTTACACCACAAAAATATTTCTGGATTTAGAAATACACTTTGTGATGAAAATGTCCAGTGAAATTTGGAAAATGTACAAATACCACAGAGGTATTGGGTATCCAATTATGATTTAGATAATATTATTAATTATTATTTGAATTAGATTTATTATGAATTTTCTTATATAAATACGTAGGTAAGTTTGTATCTCGAAAAATTCAATTCAATGAAATCCTATTTTGTGATCTCTATTTTTTCTCTTCCTTGAAATTTATTTTGGAAACTCAATACTAATATAATTTCAATTATATCAAATCATAATTGTTATTTAGTTATGCTCAAGTTAACCTATGTTTTGATTTCTAATATTTGCATAAAAAAAAATTTTTTTGACCTAATTATTATTTTTTTAACGTTTTTTGTAATTTATTCCATATGGAAATTTGACATGGACACCTTTTTTTCCTTTTTTTTTTTTATGCTTAACCTAATGAGTGTAATGTTGGCATAAAAAAGTATTTGAAGCCATTTATGGTCAGTCTAATGTCCAGTTTCAAAACATATTCGATTTTTTAATTCAAAATGGATTAGTGAGAAATCAACAACAATGACAAATTAATTTAATGAAAATTTGAAGGATTAGAACAATACATTTAAACTTTTAAAGAGACTCAAGGCGAGTAGAAATATATATATTATCGCAGAGTGACTAAACATATATAAAGTTTTACGATAAGAATAGGATTTTTTTTCTTTTTTCTCTTTTTTTAGTTCAATTTTAATAGAATAAGTTGTCTTAACCAGTTGATTTATATTTATGTCAGTAAATAAATAGGAGTAAATCTTAGTTATATTATAATTATTCTTTCATATATATATATGACAGCGAAATACTTGGATTTTATTCTAAACTCTTTTTTATTAATTATTTAACAGGCGAAAGATTTGAAATTTAAACGGAAAAAACTTAAGATTTTTTTATTTTAATTTTTAAGATGATGATGGGTTCGAAATTTTTACTTCATTTATTTATTTTATTTTATTTTTTAAACCATAATAGACTTAACCAAAGATTTTTTTATTTTTTTATTTTAAAAAAAATATTGACGGATTTAATTATGAGGATTTTCATGCACTTAGGAGTTGAAACTCTTTTTTTTTCTTTTCAAATATAAAATTAATTTTGGTTTCTTTAAATTCAAAATTAATCACAAACCATTCCTCTCACAAAATGCAAGATTCCATAATTTCATATGTAATCCTAATTTTTCTCTCTTTTTTTTAATATTTTGTTATTTTCTCTTCTTTTTATTTTTTAAATTTTAAAAAACAAAGTAAAATTGAGTTTGACCAAATAAATACATTGTCTGCAACTTTAATTTATTAACACAATCATCCCCTGTCTGCACAGGAAAAAAAATCAATTTTTGTATTTATTTTAATCATTCCCTATATTTTTTTTATT
Organism: Momordica charantia; assembly: GCF_013281855.1. Taxonomy (NCBI): domain Eukaryota; kingdom Viridiplantae; phylum Streptophyta; class Magnoliopsida; order Cucurbitales; family Cucurbitaceae; genus Momordica; species Momordica charantia. The sequence continues at coordinate 29,471,086 of NW_028275166.1, forward strand.
TTTTGTCTTTTTTTGAAGTATGGAGAGAATATATTCATATATTTTTTTATGGACCGTATTATATTCCAAAAGGAGATGGTTGCAGCAAAAGAAATTAAATATGCATTTTGTGGGATTGTAAAAAATGAGAAAGGGATTTTTTTTTTTTTTTTTGCTTATTTGGGTGAGTCACAAAGGGTTCTAACAATTATTTCTTAAAAAAAAAACATCAAAGGTTTGCTTAAAAGTAAATTTTTTTCTTTTTTTCATCAAAAATACTATTATAGTTGAAACTATAACAAAGAAAACTTTCCGAATTATATAATTAGATAGTGGGATTTTGCATCAAAGTTCCATTTCATATATTCAATAAGTCAGCTCCACAATTTGATTAACTTAATACAAATAATAAATAATAATATCAAGTTCGGTGTTAAGATTTTAGGGTTGTGTTTAATATATCCATTTAATTTTAGAAAAAAGTATGACTTTTAATTTTGTGTATAGTGGATTCCTAACGTATTTGACATTTTTTTAAATGGTTAAAAAACACGTTTGGTACGATCCTTGTACTTTCGCTAAAGTAACAATTTAACTTCTAAACTTTAGTTGGCAACGATTTAGTTTTTATTCTTTCAAATTGGTAACAATTTAATCCCGTGAACTTTAGTGTAACAATTTAGTCACATAGTTTAAAGTTTATAACGATTTGGTCCCTATTGTGAAAATCTTGGTTAATTTTCTTATATGTGTAGATTGATAAATAGATAAGGGACCAAATGTATTTATAAATTACAAAGACTAAATCACGTTAGGTACTCAATTGAAATTTTAAACTATAGGGACAAAGTTGTTAAATACTAAAATTCAAGGACTAAATTGTTGGTCATTTGAAAGTACCGTTACAAGCTAAAATTTATAGACTAAATCACTACCTTAACCAAAGTACAGGAACCAAGTATATTTTTTAATTTTTTTTTTTAAATTCATGAGCTTATAGATATACAGTTAAATTTTGTGTCTAATAGTAACTGTGATCTTTGAATTTTGTGTCTAAAATGGCACTTGAATTATAGAAAATGTGTAATAGATACAAAATTTAAAGTTCATGGACTTGACACTTTTTTAGTTCATAGACATACTAGACACAAAATTGAAAGTTTAGGATTCGTTTGGTAACGTTTCTATTTTTTTGTTTCCGTTTCTTTCTTTTTAATGAAGAAAAATGTATCGCATGGTTCAACCTCTAAGAATTCAAGTATGATATAAATATTTTTTTTATTTATGTTTTGGACGAATTTGGAAATGGGAACAAGAAAGGAGAAATTAGTTTTGGTTGTTTCCAAAATTTCTATACAAAGAATGTTCCTAAAAAAGGAGAAACAAAAAACAAAGTTAGTTAAAAAATACTTAGATTTCTTAAGAAAATTGGAAACGAGAAACAAGAAACGGGAATATTACCAAACGAGCCCTTAGTGACCTATAACTACTATTAGATACTTTTAAAGTTCAATGACCCATTAATCACATAAGAATAATGAAAGGATGGAAACTTATTAGATATTTTTCAAAGTTAAATAATTTATGTGACACGAACTTAAAGATTCAAGGACTAAACTTGTAATCTCGCCTCATATTTTTCTCACACATTCTTTCCATATACACATAAAGAATTACATTTTTAAGTATAATTACATATATTATTAGGTAATTAATTTGCTTCTTTAGTTTCTTTCTGGTTTATTTTAGTCCCCAGACATTTAGTTTTTATCATAATTTAACAAAAAGTACCTGACCTATTTTCTTATATTGTCTAACACATCTATAATATTGGATTTAACTCTATATTTTCTCAAGTGAGTGCTGTATAATATATATTCATTCTTTTATTTTCATGTCATAAACTATTAATTATACGTGGACATGAATATGAATCGACAATTTAATAGAGTGTCATGTTTGAGTAAAGATTAAGTTTGGAAAATAAACTCGAGGGCCGACTCGAAATTAGAAATAGAAGTAATTGTTAGGTACCAAAACTATATTTTAACTTTTTACAAATAATATCCTGTTTCAAAAATGATTTCAAATGTCCCTATTGGTATGTAAATCACACCCTCAATTCACTTAGTTTTAAATAGAATTTATACACATGACATGACCACGTTCAATCGACTCGTCGCAATTTTAGGCCTAACATTTACCTGTTAATTCATGATACAATCTCCAACTAGATAAGAACATGAAAACACAAGTAAAAGCACAAAAATGGATACAAAAATTTACATAAATTTAGTTTGATACAAAGAACAAGTCATGAGATAGTTTATAAGTAGTCTTCCACCGGACATTGTCACAACTAAGGTTACTATTTTTTTTTTTTTTTACGAGTGTCTTCCATATTTAAGAGGAAAAACTTAACATGAAACACCCGTAATCAGCCACATACACCTTTGTTAATAGTTTCGAAAATTACAAACATGTTTTTTTATGTACTATTTTTAAATTAGGGATATATATATATATATATATAAAATAAACATCCATTCTAAAATGGAATGTGAAAGTTGAGAGAATTGTGTGCATAAATATTAGATTATGAATAAAATAATTGAGCCAACAAGAACAGATTCTAGAGTAGAGAGTTTGTGGTTGCTAAGAAGACACTTGTCACGATCTCAATGGTTATAACTGGAATTGTCTTAGCTGGACACCAATTCAATTGCTTTGGGTTTTAAAGGGGAACTCCATTTCCGTTTCTTCACACGTAAGGCCATTCAAACAACCTCCACCATAATCTTTTTAATATTTGAGTTTTCCTTTTTTTTATATCATTAAGTGTTCGAGCCAACTTACGCGTCTTTCGACTAATTTTATGGAAAAACTATCTGATCTTACAATATTTAGTGTTGAAAAATACATCAAAATTAATTCTCAAATTAGATGACCATCGTCAGTTTTTTTTTTTTAACCTTTAAGTTATTAGGAACTAAATTGTTCTAGAAGCATTAGATTTGTGAGATTGATATGGTAGCTAAGTTGGAGTTGTGTTTTTCGTCTTTATCTTTTCGGGATATTTTAGGGTGCGTTTAGTTGAGAATCTGAAAACAATATATTCAATTAAAAACAAAATTGTATTCCATGTCTTTTTTATGTGTATTTAGTAGTAGATTTGGAAATTGAATCTTAAAAATTATTATATAGTAATATCTTTATAAACTTGTAGCACTTGGTTCTCCACAAAACCAAGCCAATACATACGATAGGCGAAGCAAAATTACATTCAAAAAATGATACTTTTTTTTCTCTATTCTCTCTTTGACATCTCTATAACTCTCTCCCTATGTTTTTTTTTTCCTCTTTTAATATGTCTCTCTCTAAAATTTTTATATCTGGAGATCGAGAAAAAGGGAAGGAGATATAGAGCCAGAGAGTGGCAACAGGTTCAGCAATGCTATCAAAACAGCGTTCTATGTGTTATCAGAGCCACTTGTCCCTTCTCTTTCCTTTCAGTCAAGGTCTGACCTCGGGTAGCTAATGAAAGGGAATACCTTGAAATAAAACCAACGAGAAGCCCGAGCCTTGTTGAAATATTATAAACTTGATTTTATGTGGCATTTTAAAAAAAAAACGTCACAAATAGATCCTGTGACATTTTTCAACATCATTCTATTGTTTATCAAGAAAATAGCAAGCACGACAGTTAACAATAAACTGTCATTAATAAGTTAACTAAGACGTTTAAAAAATATCACAATATATTAACTACTCGACCATTCATCTCACTATGTGATATTTTGAATATTATCATTATTATTACTACTACTTCTACGAGGATTTCAAAGTTGGTTTTCTCTCTAATTTTCTCCTCCGCTCTAAAATTTTATTACGACGATTCGAATTCTCACGTCTAAATATTGTTGAAGAGACGAGCTGAGAGGCATATATACTTCATTCCTTTTTTTTTCCAAGCATATTCATATGTGTCTAATCTCATGTGCTTCTCAAGTGACTTGCCTGTCTCTTTAGACTTCAAAAATTTTGATGCTCTCTTATTCTCAGCCTACTTATGTGACTAAACTTTTTATATATTCTTGTCGCATCATACTGTCTTTATAATGATTTTTTTTTAATTTGAGATGAAGTTTGTTTATTATAAAAATAAAATAATAATAAGGAATAGAGAAAAATATGCATTATTTCTCTCTCACAAAATCTAAAAATTAATTCTAAAAGACATATAATTGAGGTGATTGTAAAAACAAGGGTCGTTAGAGAAGAGAAAAGTCCCCTGCCCGAGCTCCCCAACCCTGAAGTGTAAGTCAAGGGGTGCATCCAGGAATTTCTATAAGGAGGGGCAAAGTTTTACGATATAACTTAAATATATAATCTTTCCATTCTAACAATTTAGAGAGGGTAAACTAGAGGAAACTACAAAAAATTTATTATTGATATTGACCTTTTGTCGATATTTTTATGACATTTCATTACAAACTACCTATAGATCTTTTTTTTGTACAATATAGGAAGTTGGAATTCGAATTCATGACCTTTTAGTCATAAGATAAATATCTTAACTAGTCGAGCTATATACGCGGGCTAAGTGGGAAGAAGATTCCACCCCTTGCTTGATGGAAACCAAATTTTGTTTAGAGAAAAAAAATGCACTAGGGGTACCTAAAATGTTTTAGAAAATATACTATTTCCATTTTACCTAATAATTACTTTTTGCCTTGTGTTTTAATTTCTTTTTCCTTCTACAACTCATGTCTCATTAGTCTTACTTTTTCTCCTTTTTCAATTAATAATATTGAAATTGGATTAAAACTTTGTAAATTACCGGTGAGTTATTAAATTATTAGTGTATAGTATACAGTATAATAGAAGTATAACTTAGTAAATTACGCTTTGCTTCCGTGAGTTATTATATAGTTCTTAAAGGTGCATTTAGTTGATAATCAAGAAACATAAATTTAAGAACAAAGGTCTCAATGAAAACACGGCTTGTGCATTTAACAATATGTCTGCAAACTAGTAGTAGTTTCAACTAAATATTTAATTTAATCTAAAATAATATTAATTTATTTATTGATATTGTGCTTTTGGTGCCTACAAGCATTTTTACTCACTGAAACTTATCCGTACTTGAAAATAACATAAAAGAACTTTAAATAATGGTGAGAGAAAACAGCCAATACGATGATTTTGAGCCTTGAGCTATGTAAATGATCAATAAATTTTCCAAAGCACTTTAAAATCAAACATTCAAAATGATTTGCTATTAAACACTTTTGATAATTTTAACAATTTTTACTAAAACCACTCTCAAATCAAATCTTCAGTACAAATAACTAATACGACAGTTCCATTGTCAAAAATTTATGGAAGCAACAAGTTCACATGAAGCTCAAATCTCTCTCGCGTATACACATTTATATAATTAAAAATTAAACTACACAGGGGAGCACTGTGGAGCAGTAGAATTGATGAAGAAACAACAATTTTAGATTTGAATCGAATTTCCGAGCGCCTCGTAGGAGCGATTCGCTGAGGCGCTTGCCGGTGTAAACGACGCAGGTTGCTTGGTAACTGCAGCTAAAATATCATTGTAACCCATAACTCCAACCAAAATATCATCATTTTCATCCTCAGTTACCCAGACATGGCTTGCCCTGTGAGAAAGCATCTGAGCCATAACAGCAGCCAATGAACTCGTAACTTTACATGTCAAGGGAGCGCTTCTGCCCCGGTACATGCTCCGACTGATCCCAAATGTCGGACTCGATGGGTTGAATCCAATACTTCTACTGCTGAATTTCTTCGCCCGTGTTGCTCCACCGGCATTGGCAGAGTCGTTTTCGCCAATGCTAGCGTTAGCCGAAAGATCGGGGACCATTCGTGAGGTCATGTTGTCTTCTACCCCCATAACAAACTGCCCAGCAGAAAGATTGGCTAAAGCCCATGCAGCAGCCAAGTAGTTGCATTTCCAAAGTTTGGAGGCTGAGATCTCTCCAATGATCTTATATTGATCATCATGCATGTTTTCCACAACAGCAACTGCAATAGGATCGTCAGGAAGCTTACGAGTAACATCGATTGCAGGAGTCGAGGCATCAATCGAGCAGTAGTTTGGGTTGATGACTCCTAGAGTAGAGATGGAGGATAGAGGGAGTGGTGCAAGGGCACCCAGGCAACCAATAAGGAAACGGATGACATCTTCTCTCGACAGACAACAGAACTTCTCATGGCCAGAGGTGGAAGACGACGATGGGCGATTAGCATTTATGTTGAGATTATTGCTGCTACCACAAGGGGTATCAATAGTCTTGAGCCACTTGCCGTTATAGAGAATGGAAAACCGTTTGCTCATCCCTTTCCACACCACACTCTTTCGAATTAGGAGACGCCTCACGCCTTGCTTCATCATTTCCAATGCGTCTATCAATCTTTCACAAGGACAAATCAAGAGGTTAAGTCAATTGAACGTCACACCAACACAATTAAGAAGGATAACAACAAATTTCTTTCATGTAGTTTCTAGGGTCTCTTAATCTATCATCAACCTATGAATTGCTAAATGATGCCCTCAAGAAATAACTAAGCACCTTCAATTACAACAACACGAAGACAAGAAAAAAGGCTATCCAGTCAATGGATAACTATAACTACCAAGTACCAATAAGATTTGAAGCAAAAAAGAAAGCTGACGTAGTAAGACCCTATCTGTAATCGGTCTCTTGTTACATCCGGTAGAAGGTCCGAGATCCAAAGGCAAAATTGGTTCCCTCTGGATAACGAGTCCAAATCAACTAAGAAATGAAGGGAGGTTACTAAAAGACTCTAATTGGTCTGTTAAAAAGAAGTGTAATCACAAAAATACTTCTGAATAGTCCACCTCGAGGCTAAAAATAAGCTAAAATCCTCTGCAACATTTACAACCCTAGAGATTCCTTTGTAAATCTTGATTCAAACTATGATGGTCAGTTTCGTAATGGCAAACACTTGTTAACTCCTGCCTGCACTGTTCAAAGCTAACGCCATAATTAAAAACTTTTTGATTGACAACCTTTGAGAAACCAAATTGTTTGCACTCAAAAAAACATAACGGAAATCATAAACGTTACAAAAAGATATATTATTTTCATGAGAAAAAATTGAAGGGAAGAGAGAACCACTGATATCTACTTTTCATATCAAACACAGTTCGTAAACTTGAGCTCTTAAATTTGGTCACCTTTAATCTTAAGAGATTGTACCCATCATTTATTAGTAACATTAAGAAAGCACTTTTTTCTTCATGAGTCTAAAATACCACAAATAGAGCCCAAGCTAGTAATCTTTTAACTTAAGATTAGTGTCATTGATTCAGATGAAAACTAATTTGCAAGACTGCGAAGAAATAACAAAGTACCATTCAGAAGGTAATTGATCCTATTGAAAGCCTGTAAAATCGGAAGCAACAAACAAATTCTTGTCCTTATGAACATTTTCCAATTGTCTGAACTGCTGATCTCAAAATGTTGACTATTGGAGCATGCATTCGGTGAAAAATACATTACTTGGGAGTTAAAGACCTGTTTGATAACATTTTTGTTGTTTTCTTTTATTTAAATTCATGCTTATTTACTAACATTTTCTTTGAGTTCTAATCTTATTTCAAAAACGTTTTTAAGATCCTATCCAAATTTTTAAAACTAAAAAAAATTAGTTTTCACGAAGCTGTTCTTTGTTTTTGAAATTCGATTAGGAATTCAAAGGGTGTTTATGAAAAGTGGCAAACTAGAAAGCAAGGTATAAATTCTATTTATAAGCTAGATTTTTAAAAGCAAAACAACAAAAATAAAACTGTAAACAAACAAGTCTTAATTATCAGCCAGCTACTCTAGTTTCTTGAGTCAAACGCATCTGAAACGAGCTAAACCAGTGACTTTAAAAACCAGGGAGAAAAACTTTAGGTGTCCTACTGACAAAAAATCTCCAGAAGCTGATAAGACTTTGACTGATGAATATGTGAATAATTATGAGATGGGAACAGAATACAGTCATGCTACACTAAAGGATTTTTTTATAAAGTTTGTTCGACTCCAAAGGATTTTCTATTTCGGGATACCTTATAATTTTTAGTCTGCAGGTTGTTCTTTGTTAAACAGGTTGTCTCTGTTTTACTGTCTCTATTGCCACTTTTACTCAATTTCCAGCAATCTCGCATGCTATTGGCCAGGTAGTTTTCTTTGTTGTTCTTAGATTTCTCTGTTCATTTTTTACTCTTTTCATACATCAATCAAAAGTACATCAATCAAAAGTATTTCTATTTCTTACATCAATAAAAAAGTGTTGTTATTAGATTTCTCCGTTCATTTTTTATTAATATTTTCATATATCAGTGAAAAGTTCCTCTGTTTTTAAATAAATAAATAAATCTCATTCTTTTGAGTCTAGCAAGGGCTTACATGTATAAACTCTTCTTGGTTAAAACAGTATTCTATTTGCTGGTGGGAGAACAGAACAAGAACAAACTGTTTAAACTACAAAATTGTCCAAATAGGACATATTACAATATGTTAAATAAAAAGAAGAAAGTAACATGAACTATAATATAATTACATTTCGAACTATCCAGAGACAATCCATACTTATCCATGGACCTATGTATATATTTTCTCATAATCATTAGGTAGGTTTTAACTGTTCTAAAAAAAATCAAAATATAAAGAATAATTTTTATTTTTTTGCTGAAATATGTATGTTTAGTAGAAGATTTATAAGAAACGCATCGAAAATCAATATTCTAGTTATAACTCGGGTCATTTACAGTTGAAAAACTGCAAGTTTAAATCCAATTGCTAAATAAAAGACTCCAAAACCAGTAAGTCGCATATTTGAGAGATTTGAAGAAGAAAAAGAAGAGCATAAAAAAAGTAAACCTAAAAAGCACTATGCAAGCAAATCTAAAAAGTTGGATAATCATAACTTGTGAAGACCCATAACACTCGAAAAACAGTCAAAAGTTAACAGGCAATAGATTTGCACATTGACTGCAATAGGAATCAGAGTCGAAGTACCAAAATTCTACAGAAGAAAACAAGAAGAAACAGTACTACTTTTGATAGCATCCAATAAAATTACTTCAAAATGCTTCAGGTAAGAACAATTAACAATATTCCATCAGCCAAACATCGTAATTAGATGATCAAATATTAGAATTGGATCAAATCAGAAAAAAGAAACACAGTGACATTAACATATGAAGTTAAGAAACGAGTAAAGCAAAATCCCAAGTAAAAGAGGCTAACCTTGTTGCAGGATCGACCTGCCTCAACAATGACTGGTTGGGAACGATGACCTCTGAAACTGGGGTCTTCATTGCCCTATCCTGATCCTCTAAATGCTCAGTTCTAGCCAAGAAGGCCACAATATCCAAGGAAGAGAGAATCCCCACAAATCTCTGCTGTTTCATTTCACCATTCTCAATCATTCCCACATGAGTTTTCTTCTTCCAAATCGGAATTCCACACTCTGTCGACTCTCCAATCACCCTTATCGCCGTTTCAATCGTCTCCGTCTCGTAAAACTCCACCATCTCCGGCTTTCCCACCGTCAGATCCCCAACCACATGGTAAAGAAACACCGATGCCATGATAACTCTGCAACAAACCCAACAAAAAACAAAAGAAACCAATCCCTATGAGATCAATTTTGGATACAAATTCCCTCAAGATTACTATCAGCAGGGCACGCAGGCCACTGTGTTCCCGGGAATTCAAGATTCAGTAGCTTCCCAACGATTCTCAGAACCGCGAAAACTGAAAGAAACGGAAAGATTCTCCCCTTTCTTTCTGATTTGAGATCCAAATCCACCAGATTAATTATTAAAAAAAACCCCCAAGACCCAAGTACAACAATGAAGAATAGGATAATATTAAATTCCGCAGAGCAATAAAAAGAGAGTATAACAAACCTTGAAAGGAAAAGTACCGAGGTTCTGTTCGCTCGCTCTCAATTTTCTCGGGAACCGAACGGCAGACTACTGGAGAGAGAGAAAGAGGCCGGAAAACCCGGAGAAAGGGGGCGAAAGCTATAAAAGAGAATGGAGGAAGATAAGCAAGAGATCAAAACAAGTAATAGGCAATCGGCGGAGGCTCAGAAACGCAGGGAAAAGAGAATCCGCCATTGACAATGAATAACGAGGGAAGAGGAAGGTGCAGAGTTAATGCCCATGAAAGATCGCTCTCTCGGCTCGACCCACACCACGGAACAATCACAAGAACACAACGAACAGGGTGAAAATTCAGCGGAAGGGGAGGATCTGGTCGATTTCTCGAACAAGAAAAATGGCGATTGAGAGAGAGATGGACGAGAATGAATGAGAATTATTGGGGAGAAACAGAGTTGGCAATGGCAATCAATGAGTGATGTTGAAGCTTGAACAGACGCCTTCTTCGATTATTTAAAAGCCAAATTGAGAATTGAAAATTGCAAAATTTGCAAAATTGGGTTCGTTTCGAGTTTCAAGCCACATGATGAATTGAGGATGAGGGTGAAAAATAATTAGGATAATGTTAATAATATCAATCAAATTATAGAGAGAAAAAAAATGTGTGGAATGATCCAAAAAGAGGAAGATTATTCTATTAACAAATATCTTTCTTAGTCCCTTTCACCAATAGTTTCGATTATTTCATTTTAGTCTCTCAGCTTTGAGAATGTTAGCTAAAATTCTAAGTTTATTATATTTTAGTTTTATTGGAGATAGATTTCGGCTCATAGGTGGCACATATTGGTTGGATGATTAAGTCATTAACAACTTCAAGTTTCCTCAACTCGGTCATACGTTCCTTGAACGAACCGACGTCTTACGTGGCCGAGCCGATCAAGCTTGATGTAAAAGCATTCTTATTTATTTGCTCTACTGATTAGTTTCACCTTGGCTCACCTCCAGTCTTCGACAGACTACACGACAACACGTCGTGATTCACAGGCCTTGTCGGGAATATTGTTGGAGAAATCACTTATAAACAGAATCCATTCACTTCGTTTTCAGGTACGCAAATACTAAATTATCTCTCGAGTTTAATCCGGCGAGCTACTCCCAGCTCATCCATTGAGTTGCTCTCAATCCAAGTCGAGGTCCGCGGTATTGGTCATTTTCCTGATCAAACAAGTTTCTAAACTTTCGAAAGAATTGATAATACTGTTTTGAATATGTATACTGATATTTTAACGTAAGCATATATTCAAATCACATATGTTAAAAAGATTATGAGATAAATTAATATTTAGATGACACGATAATATAAGAAAGATCAAAATAGTTAATTTTTATTTTTATTTGTTGGGGTTCAAGAACTAAAATGCACGTCATAAAAGTTAAGAGGCTAAAGCCATCTCAACTCAAATAAACCTTTCGATAATTTTTGACCTCACCTAATAAATCAAACTTGAAATTCAAAGTTCCTTCCATTATTTCATTATTAATTTTTTCATCTTTTAGCTAATAGTGCAATCCAAGACATCAAATCCATGTTCTAATTGATTGGAGTTTGTGCCCTATTTTTTTTAGTTACTTAAAAAGGAAAAATGATGTGATGTTTTTATATTAATTTTTAAGTTTGAATTACAAATTTAGCCTTTGAAACTTTAGGTATATGTCTAATGTTTTTTTTTTAACTCAGTCTTGAATTTCAATATTATTATTATTATTAATAGGTCCATAAAGTTTCAATTTTGTATCTCATGAATCTCTAAACTTTCAATCTTTTGTCTAGTAGTCATCGACATACTCGATGTTTTTTAAAATTCACGAACCTATTAGACACTAAATTGAAAGTTTATGGACATATTAAACACAAAAAATTCAATTTAATATCTAATCTTGTTAATTTTAAAAAAATATTCAATAAATTAGGGATCTATTTGAGAATGGACACAAATTGAAACTTCAAAAGTCTATTGGATACTTTTAAAAATAGTATACCTATTAGACACAAAATTGAAAATTTAATAATGTATTAAATACTTTTTAAAGTTCAGCATTCTATTGCACACAAACTTAAAAATTCAAATATTAAATTTATAATTTAACCTACTTTTTAGGTTGATGGGGCAATAAATATTTAGTTTTGAATTTCTTTTAGTATAAGTTTTCTAATAGATTTAGAGTCACATAGTAAAAAAAAATTCATAATAATAATTAAATTTGTCTCTCTTGTTCATGCATTTTTTAGATCTCATCATTTCCATCGACATTAATTCTTAAAACCTTGTTTATGGATGAAATATTTACAAAATTTCAACAGATTAAACTTTCTCATTTATGACCATGTTGCACCTGTACGCAAAGTTTCTCTATTGTTGGGTCAGTTTAAATGATGATTAAATATTTAATAATGAACTCAATTCAATCTGAATGCTACTTGACAAATGAAACTCAACGCACTAAAAAGTCAAACTCAATCCATTCATCAATCATCAATAAAATTTACTTATTTTAAGAGACATATCTACAAATTCAGATACATTAATAAACACAATAACTTAAATAGGCACATTAACAAAATATAACAAATTTGTTGTTACTTAGGGACCTAATTTGTGATTTTTAATACATCAGGAATAAAATTGAAAAATGTTAATAGATAATAAAGGACCAAAATTGAAAATTATATAACAGATTACTGATCATCGGATATATTTGTATTACAAATGTGACCTTGAATAGTAGGATATGCAAAGAGATTAAGATGAGTTTTGTTAAACTTGTTATAAAATATGATATATGAATCCAACCAAATCAATTTTAATACAACACACAATAATTAAAAAAAAAAAAAAAAAAACTCGCTAGTAAGAACAAAGAATAAAAAAGTTTCCTTTCAAAGTAGAGCACAATTGAATGGACGAGTCTTGTATCAAATATAGATGAAACAAAAAGAAAAAAAATTGAATTCTTTCCTACTCAAATAAGAAGTCTTATTGTCTATAACTTAATATCTTTATATATTAATTCGATCTATTGATCCATATCCCATAAGCTTATTATGAAGAGCAAATTATTTAGAGATAAATTAACACTAAAAATTGGTATCTTATATAGACCTAACAAGGTCACATATTTCCTTACGTTTATATAAGTACTAATTTTTTCTTATAAATTATGGATTTTTATATATATTTGTAGTTATTAATTAATTAATTTATTTAACTTAGTTCATTAAATTATGAATTCGATCTCCTATCCCGACATACTGGTTGAATACATGTATCTTAGCCCGCTCAACTATGCTCTAGTAACCTATTCTCCCACTTTCAGCCCACTAAGACCCAAGCCCAAGATTCGTAGGCCCAAGCTCAAGATTCTTTTGAAGCCCACGAAGACACAACTTTGATAATTAAAAAACTAAAGAAGAATAAAAGATTTTGATGTTTTTTAAACAACCCTAAGCACTACTCTCGACTTCCTTCCCCGAAAGTTTGCTTCTTCCGACAACCCACATCTCCGCCGCCGACCGCCTCCAGCTCCGCCACCGGCCGCCTCTCTCAAATTATTTCTCCTCCTCCTCCAGCGCCTTCCGCGTTTTTTTCCTTCTAATTTCTCTGTTTTGATTTGGATTTTGAGCTGCAAAAGTTCATACGCTTTGGTTCGCTCATCCGCTCTCTTGTTGATAGAAATGTCGTCCCTAAAGAATGCGGTCTCTCGACGGCCTTACAAGGAGCGAGCTCAGCCGTAAGTGATAGGATTTTTCATGTTTTGCTACGATCGTTTCTTTTGAAAGCAAAAAATTGTGATGTCTGACCTCTTGCTGGATGGTGGATTTATGTAATTGATTAGGCAATCTCGGAAGAAATTTGGGCTTCTTGAGAAACACAAAGACTATATCGAGCGTGCTAAGGCTTATCACAAGAAGGAGGATACTTTACGGGTAAATTTTCTGTTTGTTTCTTGAATTATATCAAGTATCAGCATGTTCTTAATTGGTTGTTATGTGTTTTTCCCATTGATGATTTTCAGATACTTAAAGAGAAGGCAGCCTTCAGGAATCCAGATGAATTTTACTTTAAGATGATTAGGACGAGAACAGTTGATGGAGTCCATAAACTAGAGTAACCATTTTGGATAATTTCTTAGAACGATTGATTTTCAGCTCTTCTTTCAATTTGCTTAAATCTCTTAACCTTTGTGATCTGTAGGAGTCAGGCAAATAAGTATACTGCAGAGCAACTCATGCTGATGAAAACCCAAGATTCTGGCTATATACTTCAGAAAATGCAGAGTGAGAAAAAGGTGAGTTCTCTGCGAGCTTAAATTTTCTTAATTAACAAGGAGTCCTTTGAAGAACTGATTTGCTTATGAAATTGTCTACTATATTAAATTCTCACTCTTCTGTACAGAAAATTGAAAAATTGACAGCCACGTTACATTCTCTTGATAGTCAGCCATCAAATAAGCATCTTTACTTTGCTGAAGACAGGTTTGAGCTCAATTTGAATCTTTTTCCACTTTCCATATAAAAAATGTATCAGATAATCCATGGTCTGAATTAAATGGGTGAAATTATATAACGACCGCCTTGACTTCGATTTTCAAAATACAAATGAGATAAAACACTGTGACACAATAAAATTTAGAAATTCCTCTTTATTTTAGGATTTCACAAATTTTCAGTATAGCAGCCATACTTGAGAACACATTTCCAACATAAGACAAGTATAAACTTAAGGACATTCAAATTGTTGCTTTAGCCTTTATGTCATCTTATTAAAACGCATTCAAGCTTTTTATTTTGCAGAAAGTCAGCCATGACTCATTTGCTTTCTGTTCATTCTATTGCAGTGAAGTTACTTGTGTTTTAAATCATTGTTGATTACTTGCAGGGAGGAGGCCAACAAAATTCAATCCCGTTTTACCAACGGCAGATCCGCGGCATCTTCTGAGGCAGTTCCTGATAGTATTAGAAGGTAACATTATTACTGAGGATACAAACTGCTGCATTTTTATATCGAAGCAGGACACTTTTAGGTTGATCTAGAAATATAAATCAGGCTAATGGAAAGGAAGCACCTCTTTAGGAGTTTCCATAAATCCACTCCGATTATATTTAATTACAAGGGTATTACTGAACGGGTGAGTACCTACAGGAACAGAATGATTTAGCCAAAAAAAAACTTCTTCCCACTCCTTTACCTCCGTTGAATATTCTCTCTTTAGTGACATTCCTTGTAATATAGTTTTGGTTGCTTAATTGCAAGTAAATCATTTACATGTGGAACATCAATATTTATGTTCTATCCAATGCAGCAGTTATGCTGAATTTACACAGATATCACAAAAAAGGAATGGCCGTGGCTTTTAATAATAAGGGAGGCAGTTGCATTTACATTTGATTTAGTTTTAACTAATTGGAAAATTGGGACGGAATCACTTGCAATATTCTGTGGTGTGGATGCTTCATATTAAAGTATTGTTTCTCTATAGAATTTATCTTGCATGATGATGGTGCAAATCAAAATTCTTGACATTGGTTTTTTTTACAATGATTGTCTCATGTCTGAGAATAATACTAAGAACTTCATGCTAGTAAGTGATGCATATTTTACACTGCAAAACGATTTTCATTTCTGGATCTCGTTTCCAATGCTTTAACTGTTGCCTGATTTGTACGTAATTTCCTTATTTTGGTTAGTGAAGCTCTTTTTCTGAACACAGGAAAACCGTTGCTTCTTACAAAGAATTGGAGGCAAGGAGGAGTAGAGTCAGTGAATTAGAGAAACTTTATATGGATATGACACTGCAACAGGAATTAAGGGTACTTTTTAATGTGTTTTAGTAGCCTGCTCCAGTTTTGTAGACAGATAGGCTGTAATAAAATGACGCTGAATCTGAAATGTTATACATGCTTCTAACAGAAAAAAGGACGCAAACGTAAACTTGGGGAAGATGAACTCGCCAATCCGACTTCAAAACCTATATACAAGTGGCGGAAAGAACGAAAGCGCTGATTAAGGTCTAATACTGTTCTTTCTTTATACATTTTAAGCACTTCTTACTTTTGCAATATTTAAGCACAATACCAGATTGCCCAAGTTGGTAAAAGTTCTTGTCATCCTTTGTGGGTTGCTAGTATTCCATTGCCATGGGAAGAGATTTGGTTTGGAACACTTAGAGTTATGCTTAGGTCAGCACGATTTATCTCTCATTGTTAGATTTTCTAAATTTTTGAAACACTAAGTATCACAGTCTAGTAAACTTGAGATCATCAGAAATAGTTTTTAATTCCATATTCAAATTACCCAATTTGGCTATTTGTTTACAGTTCCTGGCTCAAGCAGATTTTGCAGAGGATGTAGTTGCAATTCTCAGGGAAACTGGATAAAGCTCTGTCTTCCATGAAAATCCTTTGGAAAAAAAGAAAAAGTAGGCTGAGAACACTGAGGAGATCTACAGTCTGGTTCCTCGAGTTTATTTGCAAAATTTTGTTTACACAGCAAATTCATTAAACATGCTGTTTTTCTGCTGGGGTGAAGAATGTAATTGATTTACCTTTATTGTTGTTTAGTGAGAAATATAGTGCCTTTTGATAATATTTCTGTTTCTTATTCTTTGTTTCTAATTTTTTAAGAAACACAAGTGTTTTTGTAACTGTTTTTTTTCTCTTGTTTCTGTCTTATTTCTTATTTTAGAGAAATTTTGCAAACAACATTTTTGTTTTTTCTGATTAAAGAAAAATCTAAATATGATTTGAATCATATTTCATACTTTGCAAACAAAAATTTTGATTTTTTTTAAAACAACAATTTTGAAATATATACATATATATTTTGTTTAAAGATGAATTATATTGTTATATTTTAAAATTGGCTTTAAAATTATTTATATAATAAATAATAATATATGTAATATAATGATTATAGTCTTCAATAATAATAATAAAAATGAAAGTAAAAAGTTGATTAATATTAAAGAAAGAAGCAGCTACCCCCAGCTCGAAGAAATCAGGTGTGTGGTACAATCACTGCTCCAAATTGGTCTTGTATTTTTTTTACTTCTAGACACTTGAGTGCTCGAATTTGAATCTTGGGTGTAACACTCAAGCTTTTTGCCACTGTATCAATGTCTAGGGTGTTCTCTAAATTGGTCTTGTTAAAAATGATATGTTATAATTTAATATATAATATATAATTAATACTTTATTTTATATTTTACAAAATATCAACGGCGTCAAAGTTGTCTCTTGAAGAGACGATTTCAAATGCTATTTTGTAAATAGGTTTGAAAATAAACAATTTTTAAAATTAAAAAAAAAAAATCCTCGAAAGTCCATAGAAACTTGTAACTTAATCGCCCATATGCAAAAACCATATCACAAGAAAGTGAAAGAAAATATATGGATTCCTCGTGTAGATGGGGGTTCTCCCAATTACTATTTTGTGGGTGTGTGCGACCGATCATGAGAAAGATCAGAAATCAACGACCCCATCGCCCATTTTCCCCAAATTCCCAAGAATGAAGCACGTGGGTCTAAGATTATACGCGAAATTCTTGATCTTACATCAAATTGTTGGCTTCGGTTCATATTACCATGACAAAGAAACTTAAAAATGTCAAACGAAAAGGCCATTCTCACTCTCCTGCAAGGCTGCAACAGCCTCAACAAGCTTCGGAAAATCCACGCCCATGTAATCCTAAGCGGCCTCCGCCATCACGCCGCCATTGGAAACAAGCTTTTGAACTTCTGCGCCATTTCGGTTTCAGGTTCCCTTCCTTATGCTCGGCTTCTCTTCCGCCACATGGACTGCCCACAAACCGAAGCCTGGAACTCCATCATCAGAGGCTTCGCGCAGAGCGCATCTCCCATTGAAGCCGTTGTTTATTATAACCAAATGGTTTGGGCTTCGCTCTCCCCCCCTGACACTTTCACTTTCTCATTTGTGCTCAAAGCTTGTGAAAGGCTCAAGGCAGAGCGCAAGTGCAGAGAAGTTCATGGTTCTGTAATCCGCTGGGGCTATGATGGGGATGTTATTATCTGCACCAATCTTATGAAATGTTATGCGGCAATGGGGTTTATTTGTGTTGCCCAACAGGTGTTCGACAAAATGCCTACAAGAGACTTAGTGGCTTGGAATGCTATGATTTCTTGCTATTCTCAACAGGGTTTGCACCAGGAGGCATTAGAGACATACAATCAGATGAGAAGTGGAAATGTGGATGTAGATGGGTTTACACTTGTTGGGTTGCTTTCGTCGTGCGCCCATCTTGGAGCATTGAATATTGGGGTTCAGATGCATAGATTTGCTCGTGAAAAGGGTCTTGTGGAGAGTCTTTATGTTGGAAATGCCTTGATTGATATGTATGCTAAATGTGGTAGTTTGGATCAAGCCATTCTTATCTTTGATAGAATGCAGAGGAAGGATGTTTTCACTTGGAACTCGATGATTGTTGGGTATGGAGTGCACGGTCGAGGGACTGAAGCTATATTTTGCTTCCAACAGATGCTAGAGGCAAGAATTCAACCAAGTTCTGTCACATTTCTGGGTTTACTTTGCGGATGTAGTCATCAAGGCTTAGTTCAAGAAGGCGTTAAATTCTTCAATTTGATGAGCTCCAAGTTTAGGCTAAGACCTGAGGTTAAACACTATGGATGCCTTGTGGATTTATATGGTCGAGCTGGGAAGCTCGAAAAGGCACTTGAGATTATATTGAATTCATCGCAGAATGATCCGGTGCTGTGGCGTATCTTACTTGGCTCCTGTAAAATTCATAAAAATGTGGGAATAGGAGAAATTGCCATGAACAATCTCTCTCAGCTTGGTGCTACAAATGCAGGAGATTGTATATTGCTGGCTACAATCTATGCTGGAGTGAAGAATACAAGCGGTGTTGTAAGAATGAGGAAAATGATTAGGAGCCAAGGGATAAAGACTACCCCGGGTTGGAGTTGGATTGAAATTGGGGAACAAGTTCATAAATTTGTGGTTGATGACAAGTCCCATCGTTATTACATTGAAGTTTATGAGAAGTTGAAGGAAGTTATTCATCAAGCTTCCTTGTTTGGATATATAGGAGATGGGTATTTTTCTACAACCGACGTGTTTTCCACCTCAGAGATTCTGGAGACTTCTTGTTCATATCATAGTGAGAAACTTGCAATTGCATTTGGATTGGCAAGAACTGCAGATGGGACACAGATCCGAATTGTTAAAAACCTTAGAGTTTGCAGAGACTGTCATTCGTTCGTAAAAGCTGTCTCGTTGGCATTCAACCGAGAAATAATTGTTAGAGACCGGGTTCGGTTCCACCATTTCAAGGGTGGTCAATGTTCCTGCAATGACTACTGGTGAAAAGTGAAAAATGTACTTTCACTTCTGCCCCATTCAAGTATGCAAGAGCCTCCTCTTGTTGTAATGGAGTTTTGGCTCTTTTTCTCTCTTATATTAAGTATAGCAAAGTCGCCTAACAGTCATGAAAGGAGAAAACTGAGCTTGAAGTTATTACGGTCTTATTTGATGTAACTTCCGACCTATTGCAGCATGATGAGCTTATGTAAATAGTTAGACAAATGATATGGGCTTCTCAATAACCATGAAGACCACATCACAAGCATAAACTTATCGCAAGGAGGATACTTTTCAGGTTGATATGAAATTTCTGGCCTTTTTTTCCTTGGAGAAACCAAGTTTTCATTGAGCAAAAGGAGGAAAAGGAACAAAAGTACAAGCCGAAGGGTGTACAAAAACAGCCCAAAACCAGAGGAGTCCGCACTGAACTATATAAAAAGGGGTTTCGATTCAAAATAATGAGACTTAATGGATAATTACAAAAGTCCTTAGAGCCTGACGCTGATGTGGAGGCATTAGACCTCGCCAACAATCACACCTCCTCCCAAGATCTCTCCATATCTCTAAAATTCCTATGTTTCCTCACTAACCAAAGACCTCAAACGACCACAAAGAAACCAACTTGCCACAAAATCCTGCCTTGTCCCAGACCGGCAGGAACACTTGGATTTCCTCCACCACGGACATGCACTACATGCTTTATCTATAATTCTAGACGACTACATCTTTGAGGCATGGTTAAGTCTAGGAAATTGCTCTGATACGACCCATTAGAATAACAAGTCTTTACTTTGGACCTAAGTTCACGTAGTTTTGATTTTGGGTTCTACCGAAAGACTAGATCTCATCCCTGGCATGTTTTACGTTAACCATTATCTTTTCTGATGTTTACCAATCTCTGAACATTTTCTCACTTTCAGAACTTCTTTCTGGGATAGCTCACTCGTAATTGTGTTTTCCATATCAGGGGTCAGGCAAATAAATATACTTCAGGATAACTTAACTGATCCCGATGAAGACCGTAGATGCAGTATATATGATCCAGAAGTATAGAGTGTGAAAAACAGGTAGGTTCTTTAAGCTTTCATTTATTGGCAATAAGTTCTTAGTATGAATTCATATTTTAGAACAAAAAATTCTGAACTTAAATGTCATGCTTCATTCCCTCAGAACCAGTCATCAAATAAGCATATATAGGGAGAGAGAATTTTTTTTGTGAAGCGGCTTTCTGTAGTCTATGTTCTATTGTTTACCAAGATGATTTAGGAGTTTTTGATCTTCTCTTCTTTCTAACTGCTGCAAGTTGTAAAATTTCAATCTATTTAATTATTTGGATTCATTTAAGCTGTGAACCATATTGCTTTTAAGCCACCCTGCTGTGGCAATCAAAGGATTCCTTCTATGACTGTAGCGGACAAGATATGATGTAATTATGCTCTACTATGTTTTATCACACGGGGGGAATAAAACCAAGATTGCTAGTTTACCATCTGTTCTAATAAGATTTGATAATAGTGTAATTAGTGAATAGCTCAGGTGCATTACTATTATGTACGTGCCAGTTCGGTCGGTGGATAAGGTATCTATTACTCTTAAGGTTGAAGGTCTGGTCACTAGCCCGCATTTATTGAACTCGAACAAAAAAAAACATTATTATTTATGTGATTGCCTCCTCATGTGTTCGAGGTTTCTCACATGGACGACGTAATACATGATACTTATTTTGTCGTAAATTATGTTTTGCAGATAAAGACGAGTAGTTCAATTAAGGCAACTCTATTGTACTCTTTATACACAATTAGGAATGAAGGAGGCAGATCAGAAAAGGAAGAAGGGGACAATTATCCCCTTGGTTTAAATATTCCTTCTCATCCAAAATTTTAGAATTCAATGATTATACCTGTTGTGAGTAAAATTACGTACACCCAAATTGGCTAGGAAAATAATTTGATCGGCAGTGGAAGACTCGAAAGGGGAATGCCATTGGTGATTTATCCAACCCAGCATATAAGCAACGGTCGTTGGAAACAAAAACCTCTTAAGAATAGTTGCGCCTCAACTTGGCTAGTTTAGAGGAAAAGTCGAGTCACCTCGGCCGAGGCACTTGCCCTAGCTAAGTCGAGCTGACATAAGTGAGACCCTCAATTGTCGAGCCAAGGTGATCCATCACCACCGAGTCGACCTTATGCCATGTTGCCATTGTATAAATAGAAGGAGAGATCTTACCTCTGAGATATGTTACATAACCCTACTTCTGACTATACTCAACTAAACTTTAGGCGCTAGCACACGTCCTTTATGTGCAAATGATCATTTGGAACTCTTATTCATTGAATTAGCTCATTTGTGACTTGTAGACTTGTACCAAATTTGGATATCTATTGCAATTTTTATCTTAAAATTTAACTAAGTGTTGCAATTTTTACCTTAAAACTTTATTAAGTGTTGTAATATTTTTCTTCCAATGAATTTTCATTGGAAGAATTGTTAAAAGTATTTTTACGTGCATTCAATAAATTATAAAAAATATATGGTGCAAATTGATAAATTTCAAAGAAAAAACGACAATAGAATACAAGCTAGGTATGAACCAAATATATATGTGATACAATGTTAAACAAATACAAGGTGGGGATTGAACGAATCGACCTTCGAAATGGTAATAGATGTTTTTATCCATTGTAATGTTTTGATTAACACTAAACTTTGCTTGAAGCTACAAAAATTGACATATATTTATAATTAAGAGGGTGTGAGTTCAATCTCCTTTCCACACATGTCCTATTTAAAAACAAAAAAAACATTTTTTTTAATAAAAAATTTGTAAGTTTTGATAACTATTATTATTTTTTTAATTCAACAAAATTACCAAACTTATTTAAGTCTAGGTTTTACATCGAAGATAGTAGTAAAAAAAAACAAAATTACCAAACTTACTTAAGTCTAGGTTTTACATCGAAGTTAGTAGTAAAAAAATAAATAAATAAATAAAAGGTTTTACGTTGAAGATTAATCCACTTGGGCAAGTTTATGTATAAAATATTTTTCGCCCCAAAATTAGAGGGTAAAAAATAAAAAAATTGCTCATAACGGTCCCATTTGGCCAATCTCACAAATTTCTTCACTTCCTCTCCTGCAATTTTCATCCTTCATACCGGATCCGACGACCGACGTCAGATCGATTTGCTCATTTCCAGTTCTTCATCTTCCTCTCGATTTCTTTGAAATTTTTGCAGTTTCAGAGCTCAGAGGGAGAGACTATTTTGTAAGCTCGTCGAAAATTTGATACAGGGAGGGGAGAGCCACGGGGACAGACCGAAGTGGTGGCAATCGCTATTGGGTAGTAAGTTTGTATCATCATTTTGTACATTTCTACACCAATTCTTCAAATCTCGAGTTGAAAGCCGAATGGAAATTGAAAAGTAACTGTGATATATCGGTTCTTCTCTTGTTCTCTCTATCTCTGTGTATGTGGTGATATGATGGTTGTCGATTCTGTTGCAGGGGGAGCAGGACGGAAAAGGGAATTTGAGATTTCGATCAGGGTTTAATGAAATTCGTGTCTGATTTGGAGATATATTGAGTGTGATTCGCGGAAAGTCGAAGTGTAGAAGCGCGAGTTGGAAATCACGTGGCGCTATTAGACCAGTGAACGCACTTTGACCCCATAATAGCTATTGAAATTACCACGAAGCAGACTGCGTCGTTTCTAATCAGGCAGGGCTCCCTCTTCTTTCCATCTGCTGAAGGAGGAGGAGGAAGAAGAAAGGACCGAAGATGTTTAAGTTCTTAAAGGGAGTGGTGGCTGGATCTGGGACCGGGCTCAAAGATCTGCCATACAACATCGGCGATCCGTATCCGTCTGCCTGGGGCTCCTGGACTCACTTTCGCGGTACCTCCAAGGTATGTCTTAACACGATAAAGCTGCATGGCATGAATGTGATTTATCTTTGGTATTACGAATTTCTGAATTGTGGTTTGTCCAGTGCTAAGAGATTCGTGCTGAAATTTAGGATTCCCGACTGTTTGGATCGGTGGTGTGTGTCAGCCTATTAATGGGTGTATTTGAATTGGTTTACATTTGAAAATTTTGAGTTTTCTTGTGTTTTGGCTTTCAGTGTTCAAGTTTTTCAAGCTGTTCCTTAATAGGTGGGGAATGAGCTCCCAAGATTGTTTCCACGTTGAGATGAAACCATCTAGCATGAAGGTCATCCACGCAAAGGAAATTAAAGATAGATGATAGATCCAAATGTTGAACTCTCTTTTATTAAATGTGGCTGTACGTGAACTTGCGTTACCCAATTCTGAAAAACTCTTCTTTTATCCCATTCCCCCGTTTTGGATCTTAAACACGTTAGTTAATTATAAAGTGCCCTTTATATAATTTGTATATGAGAAAAAATAAATAAGATTGTCTTGGTAAAATAGTGACTTACAGCAGTTATTTGATAGTTCCTATCCGATCCGTATCCCAAACCTCTTCTTAGAAGGAAGTGGGTGATGAGTTCTTAAAAGAGGTTTCCATATTTTAGTGACAACAATGGAGGTTTTGATGGAGACTCACTCAAGAAGTAAGAGAAAATCTCAATCTGTTTTTTATTAATTGAAACAGTACCCTATATATATAGGGGTTACAACTAACAACAACTAAAGTAACTAACAATAGCTAACAAACAATAGTAACTTGAAGTTACTAAACAGTAAAAGGGTCCTTTAAAAGAACTACAAATATAAGCTAAACTTAAAAGACTAAACAAGTTACCCAATGCCACACGGCTACATTAGGTTTTCAGGTAGTAACTTTAGGATTTAAATGTTGTATTTTATCTGGTCATTTGCTATCCTTTTTCTTGATAGAGCAACAATTTCTTTTAGAGGCATTAAATTACAAAGGAGATGCTACTGACAAGCAGCCAAAGAGGAGAAAAAACATCCACAACAAAAAAAGAGGACTGTACTGAATACCCCAAAGAGACTAGCCCAAAACAGGCTAAAAAAGAATCAAGTCACATATAGCCTCCATCCAAGTGGCAATATAGAAATGAACATCTGTGATTCTTAAGTTGTTTTCGATATTGCATCCTGGTTGCTTTTAAATTTGGAGCAGATATGGTGATGTTAGGACAGCTTTTGGAGTTGAAACAAAGTTACAAAATCCTGCCATTGTCTTCCTCTCTCCAACCACCCCACCCCCGGTCGGTCCTTTCTTCCTCTTGTATGAAACCTCCAACCATGTTTGATGAGAAATTTGAGGAAGTTTTGTTATAAGAAAGTAGAAAGGAACAAACACATTCTTTTTTGATAGACAGACAGCAGGCTGGGAAATTGTTTGGATGGAGTGCTTAGCACTTCCATTTGTTTTCACGTATAATGAATAGGGATTCCTTTTTTGGATTTTTTTTGTTAGAGGATTTATAACCCTTTTTTTCTTGCAATTATTACTTTTATATGATTTTTTTTTTGTCGAAAAAAGGACTTTCTATATTCCCTATCTAGTGGGCATTCAGTCTATATATATATTGGAGATAGTTTGCTAGCTGGTTCTTATGAAATCTGTAGATATGATATTTGGATCTATTTTTTACTTCCCTTTTTTAGTCCAAGCTACTTGTCTCTTTTGTTCAGTTGAAAACTCCCGTTTCTTAGATTTGGGGTATTTTGGAATTTTTCCTTGTCAAGCAGTTCGCAGCTCATATGCTTCTTGCATAGAGGATTTTTGTCACCAACCAGATTTCAAAAAAATTTTGGTTTTTAAATTCTTTTTTGATGTTTGTTTTATCTCATTTTTATAATCTTCTGTAACTTTTATTTTAAGTGAAGTTGATGTAAGATTGGTTTCATTTTCAGGATGATGGGTCTCCAGTATCTATTTTCTCTCTTTCAGGAAGTAATGCACAGGATGGACATTTGGCTGCAGGTCGCAATGGTGTGAAACGGCTGCGAACTGTAAGCTGCCAATGCCCACTATTATGGATATAAATCATACAAATGAGATCATTCTGTACATACTCATAATTTTGATTGTTATCATGTCGTTTCAACTTTACTTTTCTGGAAATCTGATGCATTTTCTTCAACGGTTGTTTTTTTTCTTTGGTAAGAAACATTGATTTTGTTGATTTTCTTAAATGGTTGTTGATGATGTTGTTACAAAAGCTTGCTCATTAACAATGCATTGTATAAGAAAGATTTCGTGTTATTGGTGGATGTGTCTTAGTTTTATGGGCCAAAAGTAATTTTTTTGGACAACACAAGGTATTCCGCTCTTCTGTATCTGCCTCATTTTACCTCGTTAACCTCCTAATTTTACCTCATTTTCCTCTTCATCAATACTAGTGACACATAATTTCTCATGATTCATCCATAAAATATATATTTCATTGACATCAATAATCTATATCTGTGTTTTTATTCAGGTCAGGCATCCAAATATTTTATCCTTTCTTCATAGCACTGAGACTGAAACTATTGATGGTTCTACTTCCAAGGTTACAATTTATATTGTTACAGAGCCTGTTATGCCATTGTCTGAAAAGATAAAGGAATTGGGTCTAGAAGGTACCCAAAGGTAAAGCAATCCAGCCAGCAGCTTTAATCCAATTTTGGCTTTTGAATTGTTCTTTTTGTTGCTATTATCATGTTTTTTTGTACTTTTTTCTCATTCACCTGAAGTATATTGTTAAATGGGACACGATGCTTCTCATGTAATGTAAGAGGCAAAGAATTTTGTTTCGAGCTTCTGAAATAAAAAAAAATCTTTATTTTGTAGAAAAGGGCGATAACTATATTATGCAGGGAAAGTCATTGAGTAATTTTTCTGTACCCTGGTAATGTTTGTATTACAGTTAAAGACCTACAAGAAGTTCAAAATGTGAAAAGGATAAGGTATTTCTCATACCACAAGATGGATCATTTGTGGAGCATTTTCGTCTATTTGTCGTCCAAATCATGAATATATTTTTATTCAGTGATAATGAAACCTGAAGTCTAGAATCTTTTCAACTTTACTCATACTTTAATAGGAAAGCTTCACTTGTATTCCCGAGTAGAAGTGCGATGCTGCTATTTTCCTATCATATAGTAGCATTTCCACTTATTCCCTTTATATTTATTTCCATGTTTATATGTTGCTTTTTGTCTTTTAATTTTTTGCCAATTCTGTAAATTATTAATTATGTACCGGCTGCTGCCCCATTAAAAATGGCCTTCGCCATGTTGAACTGAAGAGTTGTAGCTTTTCCTGGAACCAGGAAAACTAAAAGTTGAAAATAAAAAGCAGTCTTATTTCATGGTGTCTTAACTACAAATGTAGCTTCCTTCCTAAGAAATGTTAATGTTGCTCGATAGAGTTGCAACTTTTTTTGGAGAATAAGTAAGTTTTTGTAAGGAGTGGCTTGATGAATTTCAGCAGCCCAGTGTCCAAAAAACAAAGAGCCGTTTTTGGCCTTTTCCAATACATTGGAGACAAGGTTTTCGTCATTAGGACCCGTTCCTTTTGACTTTAGAAAATGTTTGGTTGTGAAATTCTTCTTTTATGAAAGCTCATGAGGCTTGTGGAATAATGTTAGAGTTAATGGGGGCGATTGAGGCGCTAAATTTGTAATTTAACCTTTTTAAGCAAAAGCCCTCAAGATGACTCCACACAATCTAGGCTCCTTAAATTTGTAAATCAAATAGGTTGATTAGGAGTTTTTGCCTACAATCCATAGGGGGAATGACTTTGGTGAGAGTGGACAAAATGGTTGAAAAATTGCATGTTTAATACCTATTTCTCTATTTTCATCAGTGGTAGACCCAGCGGGTAGAGTTCATGCTTCTAGCGGGTGATCTTTCACTTTCTTTGTGTATTGGTGGTGATGTGCTTAGTATAATTTTGGATAAATGATTGTTGAATGGCATGCTTCGTATTTCTTGTTCCCCAAAAAATAAAAAATGGCATGCTTTGAGAGCTAGATGTGGGAAAATTAAAAGACGTCACCTCCAATGTGCAACATTATATTTATTCGATAGTAGCCAAGAGCTGGAGAATGTTAAAAAATAAAAAACTGTGTTGAGGGGGCTTTTGGGTTGAAGACTAACTAAACAAAAAAGGTTGGCAGGTTTAAACGTCGTATGTGGAGGCTGCCATGTATTCAGCCGTATTTGTGAGTGTTTGACCTTAATTTGGCATGCCTTTAGGAGGTAGTCCAATAATGAAGGTAGATTTTAGAAGCCTTGTAATTGCATAGATTCAAGGCAAACTGGGAAAATTAAAGAATGCTCGTTAATGAAGGTTGCCTAACTCTTGCTCAAGGTGTCCTCTCAGAATTTGTACTGAAGGATTGAAAGTCTTCCATATCATATTCACTTGGAATTCACTTTATGCCACAAACCGACTTCCTTTAAGGGAACCTTCCTACTATTTTGACAAGATAAAGTCTTGATTCTGATACTGTTGCTATCTAGATTCAAAGCTCCTATTTGACAACATTGCATCATTCACTTCTTGTGTGTAATGTAGTATATTTGATTCCTTTATATTGTTTTGTATTAAAAATGTGAACTTGTTTACTGTGAATCATTGAAACATCATAAATTATTCAATGTATTAAGCAATTTATTTTAAAATTTAATTTTTTAATAAATGTCTTGCTCTAATCCAGTGTTTAAATACTTTTAGAAAAGACATGTTATCATGTCTGTTTCTGTGTTCGTGTCCATACTTCTTATGAGATCAGCCATTTTTTTGGTATCTGTGTATGATAGTTTATGTGAAATAGTTTAGAAACATGTATGATGGTGGATTCATTCTCAATGTGGAACACTTCTATTACTGGCAGGGATGAGTATTATGCTTGGGGTCTGAACCAGATAGCTAAAGCTGTGAGCTTCTTAAACAATGACTGTAAACTTGTAAGTATTTTGAAATTTTGCATCGGATCTAAATTATGTAAATATTCTAATTAAGTGGTCACACCATCTCCTTCTCCCCACCTTCAGATCTGCACTGCCTCTGACTCCCTAGCTCCCTTCAACTGTTTAACTAGCTATATCTCCAACAGGTTCATGGTAATGTTTGCCTGGCCAGTGTTGTTGTGACTCCAACCTTGGACTGGAAGCTCCATGCTTTTGACGTGCTATCTGAGTTTGATGGGAATAGTGAAGCTTCCAGTGGGCAAATGCTGGTAATTAATATATATCTCTTGATGTCTTGAGTTTTTTGCGTGGACGTTTCCTTATCTTTTCTATTGTGTTCCCGATGTTGTGTTTATGAGCTGTAATTAAGAAGCAACAGTAAAACATTAATACTGGGAGCCTTCTTAATTGTGGGATGTTTTGGAGGACCAAACATCAACTATAATTTATCGTAGATGATATTTTATATTTTGAAGGATGGAGAGTCAAATTGAAAATTGGAAGCTACTGAAAAGGTCTGATCCTCAAAGAAATAAAGTTTGTTTTGACGACACTTTACCCTATGATTGGATGCTTTCCTCATTGAAGTAGATGTAATATAAATATTTCAAGCCATGTGTTATACATTGCACTATCAATCTCTGATTGTAAGCTTTGTTCTGCTTTCGGCTTTGAGTTACTTAGGGGTTGTATGAGTGGCTTTTTTTAGATTTTTTAATTGGTAACGAAAAACTATTATTGGTTAACCAAGGGTACAACAATTACAATGATGTTCGCTGAACTGGTGACAAAGAAACAGATTGCAGAAAAAAGTTCTACCTTGAACACTTGCAAGCAAAAGAAATTCTTATATCAAAAGGCTTTCTTTCTAGACCAAATATATATATAATGGCTCTGTTTCTAGACCAACAAGAGTTAGGAATTTAGCTTTAGGGCTGGCAGACCTAACTTAGTCCTAGAAAATCCTTCATTATGGTACTTGCAGCAGATAATTATGGTCATCTCTTGCTTTCTTTGGGTTCACTTTTTGCATTGCAATTTTGGTTTTTATTTGTTGGTAATTTCAGTATTTTCTTCAGCAATATGCCTGGCTCATTGGATCACAATATAAGCCGATGGAATTGGTAAAATCTGACTGGGCTGCTGTTAGAAAGTCTCCTGCATGGGCCATTGATTCTTGGGGCTTGGGTAAGTCTGAACTGTTCCTATTGGTTAGGTTGCTTACGTTTATTGGTTTTATTTATTGAAAGAATTATATTATCCTGTTGCTTTAGTATGTAACCTTGTAGGAATTCCAAATTACTTACACTGTTAGGTATCGTCTTTTGCTTAAGTTATGAACATATATTTAAAAATTACAATAGTAAAACAAATTAACAACCCTCAATTAGGAGTCTGAACAAAATCCTTAATACTCGTCATATAATGTCGTCAAACAATATATATTTTTGGATGGGTATTTTTTGAGAATATTGAATTTCTGTTTTTTTGAGAATATAATGTCGTCAAACAATATGAAGACAAAGTAGTGTTGAGAGATTCTTTCTTTGTGAATATCAAACTTATGGCTTCTTGGTGGACTTCAATACACAAGAAGGTTTTTTTGTAATTACAGTTTGTTTTTGATTATGCAATATTGGAAAGCTGGAATTAGATAGCCTTGAGGGGAGGGTTCTCTCTACCTTCTGCCTTTAGGTTGTCTCCCCCTTTTTTTTTGGGCTATTTCTTTGGTAATATACATCTTTGTTTCTTATCAAAAAAAAAAAAAAAAAAATTCTTTTCGTGGAATTCTACCTAGAATACCAGTTGCTATGCCAATCATGTTCTTGTTTCAAATTTTGAAATCTGAGGATTTCCAAGGATGCCCATCGCATCCTATTAACAGTTGTGCCACGAAGTACTTGATTTTGCTAAATTGTTAAACATATTATACATGACACGCGTCTTCATTCATTGGCATATTCTTTGTATTACAAATATCAGCTTTAACTTTAAATTTCAATCAGTTGGAATCATAAAAAATTTATATGAACATGTTCCAACAGGAAATATATGGCTAGTATAGTGGTATCTATTCTACAAATTTAGTTGTGATAAATATAGTAGATATTTTAATTTTTAACATTATTGTCATTTGTACATTCTCACTTGCAGTATTATTTATTTATTTATTTTGGTTGATAGGTTGTCTTATCTATGAACTATTTTCTGGTTTGAAGTTGAGCAAAACAGAGGAGCTGCGAAATACTGCTTCCATTCCCAAGGTTTTTGTTCTTATTGCAAAGATGCTCATGGGTTGATAGCTTTTCTCTCTTTCTTTTTCTTTATGATTTTTTTATCTCCTCTCTCACATCAACTGTATGTAATTGTTGTGTCTGTCTTTGCACTCTTTGGGTTTTAAACATCTTCCCTCCTCTTACCCTTTATTTTTTTGTAATAAAGGAAACACTCGTCTCTTATCTTTACAAGTATAAAGGTGATGGAATGATGTGTGTAATTCAAGGTTCCTTCTAACACCTAAGACTGAATCTCACATACTTAAGATAGTCATGTGGCCCTATTTGGTTGTCAAGAAGCACCTAAGATTTTAGTTTGGTTGTAAAAAAGCACAAAATTTTAATATCCTAGGTAGAAAGCCACCATAGAGTTTGAACCAATTCTCCAAATTTCCTTTACATTTTCGTTTCACATGCCCTAATGCTGCTAGGCCAAGGCTCTGATCCATAGTCTAGTCCTCATAGAACAGTAGGAGGGAAGGAAGTAAGACTGCTATGTACGAAAGTGTGCACAGGACATGTCTTAATTAATTTTACAAAGGTCAAGCGGTATGCAATGTTATTGTTATGGATACTTGCCACATGTTATTGGATAGACCATGAAATTATGATGCCCCAATTATTCATAGTGATAGGAAAACATTTATGAATTTCATATGGTGGCGAGGAAGTTGGTACTCTTTTGATAACTGGGAGTCGGACCTTTGTCCCCCTATATCTGCGGGTACTCGTGCCTACCCTCAGACCCGGACCAAACCTTTGTATTAAACTCACGTGAAAGTTCGAACTTGAGACCTTTAAACCAGTATGAGGTCTTTTGGTCACTAAGGCGTTTTGTAATTATTATTAAGGTCTCATTCTTTTGGATTGGAGCCCGTTTCTTTAGGGGTTCCCTTTTGCAGGGCATACCCTCCTTGTTTTTGTATCTATTTTTCATTTCTCTCGATGAAAGTGCAGTTTCTTTTCAAAAAAAAAAAAGACCCCAAGAAAGTAGGCCACCCTTGGGGGCAGTTGGTGTTCTTTCTAAATCCTAGCCTGAATTTTGTTGATAAGTCAAAAACTTCTCTACTGTATTTTGTGGTGCTAGCAAATGAGTTTTCTCAATCTTATGGTAATAATGTGTGACTTTATTTATCAAAGGGGAAAGCAGCGAGACACAGGTCAAAACTATAGTGTAGAGTTGAAAACTACATTGATGGACTAACGATCCCAACCATTGAAATGATTGCAAACTTTAATTGAAATCTGTTTCTTTTAGGTATCACAATCCTATTTGATGAGTGAGTTTCCCACCTACCATTCTAGAGTGTTTACATTACTCAGGAACATTGTTTGGGTTCTTAAGCGTATAAGTTTTTACTTGCATGCTTCTTACGTTTTTTCTGCACTATTTGGTATGAAAAATTGTGTTAATTTTTAACTTATATCTCATTTAATTGCTTTTGGTTCTTGTGTGATTTGTTTCATTCGTGGATGTGTTTTCTGTCACAGTCTTTACTTCCAGATTATCAGCGGCTATTGAGTTCTATGCCTTCTCGTAGGTTGAATACATCCAAGCTTATAGAAAATAGTGGTGAGCTTTCTTATTAATATGAAATTATATATTTTGGATGACAAGAATGCACGATGCATTTTTTTGGTCTAATTGAAACCCCTTTGAAATAACTACTTAGAGATATTAAAGGCCTACGTGAAATTGAGTTGAGGAAAGGTTAGAAATACCATTTTCTGTTGGAAAATGCTTTTAATTTAGGAAACTCATTCAATAACTGTTTTTGGGGAGCTTTGGTTTGCATCAATGAAAAGGGTAATGAGTTTCAAAAATCAACATTGGAACCCTTGAAATAAATTCCCAAGATAAGTTGAACAAAAAAAGCTGAAGCCTTGTTAGGAAACACCCAGCTAAGATTGAAGGTGTTGAACAAATCCCACCAACAGGCTGCTACAAAAAGGCAGAAAACTAAAAGATGAGCAGCGTCTTCTCCATTATTCCTACACAAAAAGCTTTATACCGTGAATTAATTTCTAGAAAAATATAATTAAGTCCAATTTTGAGAGCAAATAAAATTATTTCTCTTATTCAGAGGTAAAATTCTGGGTTACCTTAAGTAAAGGTGATACACATTGCTAAATAAGGAAACCAGGTCAATAATCTTGTAATTACAAATAATACAAAAGAAAAAGCAATAAATAAATGTTTACACTAATTATTTACTAAAAATACATAAAACCAACATTCCTCTCAAGCTGGTTTTAAGATGTCTTTCATTCCCAGCTTGTCAATCAATTTGTCAAATTGCATTTTTGGAAGACCTTTGGCCACCATATAGCGATTTACTTTGTTTGCAGGTAGGGAGTACATATCTCCTGCATTGATCTTCCCTTTGTGACCCTTGTTAGCCTTGTTGTTACAATAAATACAAATAGGTGCCTCCTGGGCAAACTTCAATTCTTCTACTAGCCTTTTGATCCAAATACCCTCACAAATATCATGAACTAAATCCCTAAACTCTGCTCCATCACTACTTCTTGCCACTACATTTTATTTTTGCTTTGCAAGGTAACTAAGTTACCTCCAACAAAGGAACAATAACCGGATATAGATCGTCTATTTATAGTACTGCCAACCTAATTGGCATCAATATAGACTTCAACCTACAAATGACCATACTTTTTAGACAGTATACTTTTGCCTGGATTTCCTTTAAGATGTCTCAAAATCCTGTGAACAGCTTCAAAGTGAGTTGAACTAGGATAATGCACGACTGGGCTTACCATGCTTAGAACAAAGGCAATGGGACGTGTGTGAGACAAATAAATGAGTCTACCCACAAGTTTTTGATATTTCTCCTTTATCTTTTAACTTCTTCACAGCTTGCAACTTCAAATTTGGTCCAATAGGGGTTTCAGCTATCCTGGGACCAAGTCAATCTGTCTATTAAAATAAGTCAATTGTGTATTTCTTTTGATTAATAAAGATCTCCTTTTTTGATATAGTAAATTCCATTCCTAGGAAATATTTCAAAGTTCCCAAATCTTTAATCTGAAATTCATTAGCAAGTGAAGTAAATCCATCTTCATCATTGTCTATGAGGATAATATCATCAACATATACAGTCATCTTTATCCCCTTTTGGTGTAAATGAAAGAAAGCTTTTTCTGATTGTAGTCTCAGTATGCATGCACCTCCCACACTCTCCATCATATTTTCTTACTGTGCATGTTCTGTTGCACTCGGGACTCGTGATTTATATATATATGCGTGTGTGTGTGTATTATGTAAATATATTTGTCCAATTTTCTGCTCTTGGGTTTGTTGATTAATTTTTGTACTTATGGGTGATAGAATATTTTCAAAATAAGTTGGTCGACACCATACACTTCATGGAAATTCTGAGTCTGAAGGATAGTGTTGAGAAGGATACCTTCTTCCGCAAACTCCCAAATCTAGCTGAACAACTTCCTCGTCAAATAGTACTGAGAAAGGTGACTTCCAAATTACAATATTTATTTTCTTGATGTGCTTCATAAGTATCTCATTCTTTTGTTATTATACAGTTGCTTCCTTTATTAGCTTCTGCCCTTGAATTTGGTTCAGCTGTTGCCCCTGCCTTGACCGCATTGTTAAAAATGGGTTCTTGGCTTTCAACTGAAGAATTCAATGCAAAGGTTATGTCTTTATCTTGATATTATAGCTGATATTGTCCCATTCAAGCGCTCTTAACTTGTTATTTAAAAAAGCTTTTGTTTGATTTTTTTACTTTTATCTGACATGGATCTGGTCTGGTCTTTTACTTTTTGTTGACTTGGTGTGGTCCATCTGGTGTTTAGGTTCTACCTACGATTGTGAAACTGTTTGCCTCCAATGATCGAGCTATTAGAATTGGACTCCTGCAGCATATTGATCAATTTGGCGAATCATTGTCATCCCAAATGGTCGATGAGCAGGTATGAAGTCAATAATAACTATCACATCTATAAATAAATGAAACTAGTTTAAGTTGGTGAGGAGAATATGATGTCAGGTGAGTATTAGATAACTTCTCCACTGCCAATTGAAAATATATTAACTTACACCTGAGCAGGATTTTAAGAAGCAATTCCCACTCTTTCCCTCTCTTACTGGAAATTTGTAAAGAATGAAAAGAAGACTTTTTGAAGATAGATTAATAGTTTTCCAAGACATTCGGGATGCGTTCATTATTCATATCACTTGACTTTTCATAAAAAGAAGGGAAAAAAAGATTCTCTTGTTAGGCCTATAAGCTGGTACTTAAGAATTTTGTAAGAATTCTAATTTTTTATTTCAATTAATTAGAGATAAGTTTTGATGTATTGTATTCTACTCATGGTATTAAAAAAGATCTGTACCATTAAAATAAAAAGATACAATCCAGAATAGTAAAAATAAAAAGACAGAGAATCATCCTATGTATATATGTTCCTTTGGATGAAGCTTATTTATGCGTTTGTATGTAGTCTATATTTTCTTAGGTGTACCATGACGAGATCCCCTATTTGAAAAGACTTAGGCTACCGATGTTTATCTGCTGTAGCTTTGTGCTTGGTGTTATATTTTTTGAGATGTTCTTGGACTTCCTTATGTAATTCAACAATTGGTTCAGCCATTTCCTCGGCTTCTTGATTAAAATCAACAGTGGAAGGCAAATTAGTTATATCCATAGTTAATCGAGCAAGTTTGGTGTAAACAATCTCGAATGGGGACCTCCTTGTCAAATGATTTCTCATATGATTATTGGCAAATTTTCTTGGGCCAAGGATAAGTCCCATCGTTCTCGCTTACGCCTGCTAAAACATCCAATAAGGTTGCCAAGAGTTTTGTTTGACCATCCATTTGTGGGTTTGTGGTGCAAAACTTCAAACCTTTATCAAATTTCTTCCACAAAGTTTTTCAAAAATAACTCAAGAATTTAACATCACGGTTACGATAAAACTCGTCAAAGAAATGTAGAAAATCAACCTTCAGTTGCTGCCAAAAAGGAATAAGAAATTCTGTAGTGTAACCATCGGGAAAACATCACGGTTAGAG
Organism: Momordica charantia; assembly: GCF_013281855.1. Taxonomy (NCBI): domain Eukaryota; kingdom Viridiplantae; phylum Streptophyta; class Magnoliopsida; order Cucurbitales; family Cucurbitaceae; genus Momordica; species Momordica charantia. The sequence continues at coordinate 29,506,618 of NW_028275166.1, forward strand.
ACAATAGTTTTAGGAATTCCATTAAGGTGGACTATTTCTTTAAAAAATAAGTTAGCTACATAAACATCATCCGATGTTCTTTTTACAAGCTAGAAAATGGGATATCTTTGCTAAATCTGTCCACAACAACGAAAACTGAGTCATACCCCCAAGAAGTCTTGGGGAGGCCAAGGATAAATTCCATAGAAAGGTCTTCCCAAATGTATTGGGGGACGAGTAGTGGTGTGTAGAGTCTTGTGTTTTGGCTAGGCCCCTTGAATGTTTGACACATTATGAAATCTAATTGTTGGATAAAGGTTGTCCACCTAGCATTCATGCGGCTGATATACTTTTGTGTAGGCAAGAATTTTAGGGAATAGTGATTAGTGAATAAGATAAATTCTTTCCAAACAATACCCCTATTGAGGCTCTAATTAGGGAGTAAAGTTCATATGTGTTTTACGTTTGTCCAGGTGTATTTAGCTTTTCAATATAGTATTCAATAAGATAATTTTCCCGAGCTCCAATTTCCACTCCTGGAGCATCTACCGCGACCTCAAAAGATTTGTCAAAGTTTGGTAAAGCTAAAACAGGGGTGGAGCATAGTTTGGCTTTTAAAGGGTGGAAAAACTCTCTTCTTGGTCATCTCCCCAACCAAACTTTCCATTTGTAGGCATTCCGTTAGGCAGCAACAGGTGCTGAAAACTTCCTATAGGACAAGGTCAATCCTAGGAAACATTGTATATCCTTTTCATGTCTAGGTTTTGGCCACTCACCAATTGCTGTAATTTTTTAGAGGTCTACTGAAATTCCATTCATACTTAATAATAAACCCCAGAAAATGGTCCAATGTCATGAAGGAACCTTTTTTTGATATTTATTAAAATTTGGTGCTTGTTTAAGGTTTCAAACAATGTTCAGAAGTGATGTAGGTGATCATAAATTGTTTTACTATAGATTAAGATATCGTCAATTTATGATCACCTAATTTTAATGCTAGGTTATGTATACCTGCTGTCACAAAATGAATGCTTCAATTGGGATTTGATTGGATGCTTATGTGATACTGGGTGGGATTAAATACTGTAGCTTGTAGTTTCTGAGTTTGATCAGTTGTAAAAACTGTAAAAAAAAATTGTCGTGGTAGCTTTCATCTGCAAATTTGATAATCCACCTTATTTTAACTAGGTCTATCCTCATATTGCCACTGGGTTCTCTGATACGTCCGCTTTTCTTCGTGAATTAACCCTTAAATCCATGCTTGTTCTGGCTCCCAAGGTATGTATATATCCCTTATTACTATTCTTAATCTTATGCAATGAGATTATTGCAAGACATTACTCTTTTTATTTTTTATGTTTTATAATTTTTGTCTCTTGGTGAGAGACGAGAGGCTTTATAAAGAACAAAACAAAAGAAACAACCTAATGGCCACAGGGACAAGGCTTCCCACGGAGAATTATAATTTTCATTGCCCGTACTTTTGCCAAAGTGTTGTAGAGCACTTATAGAGCTCTTTTGTCAAATTCTATAATTCAATTTTCTATACTACAGGGCCACGGAATGTTTGTCAAATTAATTGTTCCTCTTTGTAGCTTTCTGCTGGTTATTTCACCTCCATTAAAATATACTGTTTTTTAGTTACACTAGGGCATAGCTATTTGGAGCCCAGGCACAAGGTTCAAGAAGAAGCACAGAGTTTGAGTGATGTAAAGCACATGATATATAAATTTAATAATACCTCCTTTTATGATAATACATTATAATAAGGCTAAAGTATTGAAGATCATAGGTCAAATGTTTTGACATTCAAGGGATACAGAATCGGACACCTAAAATAAGCGCAAAGTTGCCACTAACTGATTATTCACAATCCAAAAATCTAGTAATAAAAATTCATAATTGATCTCATTTCATCCAAATAAAAAGAAATTACACTATGGAAAGCAGATTGGGTGACTGACCATGGCATGCAATAGGAATGCCAACGAGGTGTTAGGTTTGCTTATATGATTGTTTCAGTTAACGGATGTTGCTTACATTTGATTTACATTTTAAAAAAAATTTTGCATTCCTGTATTTTTGCATTCGTTTTGTTTATTTTTTAATCTTAGGTTTTGATTTGGGATTTATTTTAAATTTAAGATTTATTTTCAGTTTTTTTTTAATTTTAATTTTGAATTTGCATAATTTCTTTTTTTCCTTTTTCCAACGTTTCTTGAGTTGAATACTTAAATGTGAAAACTTATTGCTTTGCTGTTTATTATGGTTTCATTCAAGTATTGTCTTATTGCACGTTATTCACATTGGAGTTGTGAGATGATCTGAATCGATATTGCAGCTTTCTCACCGCACTATTTCCGGGTCATTATTGAAGCATCTTTCAAAGTTACAGGTACTGCTTTAGCCATTTGTTGGTACCATTCTAATTGTTTTCCTTTTTTGTTGGGGGGAGGGGGGATGGGGCTTATGTGCATGCATCTATTTTGCTCGATGATAGGTCGCAAAAAATCCTTTTACATTAAAATGGAATATATAGAGTATTGTCTGAAAACACTATTAACTAACCGAGTATTCTAGTAGAAGGCTTCCCTACCATACTAAATATTCCCAGCCTTCCTCGTAACAAATGACTATTTTGTTTGTTATTTACAAAATCGGTACTAACTATTCACGCTTGAATGCCAACCAACTCTATTAAGTAGGCTTAGCTTCCTTCCTTTTAGCATGCATAATGAATCACTCAAGTATTATTATTCATTTGTTTGTGTTTAATTATTTATTGATAACATTTCTGAGAGTTCTGCAGGTTGATGAAGAACCAGCGATCCGAACAAATACTACCATATTACTTGGGAATATTGCAAGTTACTTGAATGAAGGGGTAAGTATCTCTATATATTTGCCCACTGATTCACAGGCAACCATCAGTCAACAATCTTGTTGAAGAGCTCAATTTTTTGTTGTATTTTTCTTTCTGACAATGTCGTTTGGTAATAGTACTATTGTCTCTTGGGATTTAAAATGCACGTTCTCCTTGCAGTTCATTTATTATTATTTTTTTTTGATAAGAAACAAAGAGATTATATTCAAAATCAAAATAAGCCCGAAGGCAACAGAACATCCTAGAGGCAGAGGGTTGAGGGGACCCTCCCCGAGGAAACTATACAATCAAGGAATTCCAACTTTGAAAAATCAAAAAGAACCCATAGTTACGAAAAACCTTCTTATGGATCGAAGCCCATCAAGAAGCTGTATGCTTAATATTCACACTAAAAGAGTCAAAGAAGCCTCTTTCTCTTCAAAAAGTCTATGGTTTCGTTCCTTCCAAAGCAACCATAGAAGAGCTCTAGCTGCACAATTCCACAGAACATATGCTTTTCCTTTGAGCCTAGAACCACCAAAACCTTCTGCTACAAAATCATCTATTCTCTTAGGAACATAGACTGCAGGAACAAAGTGAGAAGCCACGTAGTTCCAAGCCCTAGTAGCAAACGCACAATGAAGGAAGAGGTGATCCACCATTAATGCACATGGTACAAACTGAAGGGGAAAGAGTCCAGTGAGGAAGCTTCCTTTGGATTTTATCGGCAGTATTAGTTTCCCTGTAGAAAAGAGTCCAAAGGAAAACTTTTACCTTCTTAGGAACCTTGAAGTTCCAAATAAAAGAGGCAGTAGTGGCAGTATTCAGCTTAGTGGAGGGGGAAGTGATGGCTAAGAAAGCTGATTTAGGGTCACTTATTCTCTTGTTCTTAGTCATCTTTATTTGATTTTTTGTCATCTCAACAAATCTCTTTGTTAAGTCATACTGAACTCAAAAACTAAAAAATTTAAGTTGATGAGTTTACAATAAATTTAATGTTTTATTCATACCTCAAGCTTATGGGCTTGGAAATCACAAACAACATACAATAACAAGAAGTGATTATCAATATTAGTTGGGGAGGAAACTGATGAACCCAAAAGCTTAAACTGATAGGTTATCATGAATTTTTTTTCATACTTTAACACTTGCTCTTTTTTTTCCCCTTAATTTTCATTTGATATGTATTACTTTCATTGGAATGAAATCTTTGCTTTGGGTTTATGTTATGGAAGACTTAAGAATTAGGAAGCACCGACATGCTAAAAAGGGGCCAGTGTTGGTGTCCAACACGCTCGGACACACATCCGACGACACGCTAATTAGAGTGTCCAAATGTGTTTTAAATTTTTCGGACATGCGGGTGACACGACGGAGATCCAACAGGGATACACGATCTGTTGAATCATAATATATAGAACATTATGAATCAGATCATCTGATTCAAGAACAAAGAGAAAGCAAGGCTTCTACTCATAAATTAGGGCACAACCTCACATTTTGAGAGTTGACGAAGAATAATACAGAAAGCTAGGAAGAAATGCAAAAGAAGAGATGAATAAGAACACAGTTCAAAAGAAGAAGAGAAGAACGGCGGAGGTGAGCGCAAAAGGAGGCATCGGGTTGTAAGGAATGGATAAAAACTAGGGTTGGGATTATTAAGTGGGAAGAAGAGAGGGCAACATTGGGAGATGAAAATTAGGTTTTCTTTAATATGAGACAAAAAAAATTAGGGCTACAGGTAGGAAGTGGAGGGGGCACATTGGGAGGGTAAATTTTCTTTTTCCTTTTTTTTTTTTTGGGAAATGGATTACTGACTGAATTTTTTTAATGGGGAGGAGGCACATTGGGAAGGATAAAAACTAAAAAGTTTTATATATATGTTTGTGTGTGATTTTTAATTAATATTTAAATAAAATTATATATATAATTTTTTATTTAAATATTAATTAAAGATCAAAAGACGTAGGTGTCCCCTAGCTTAAAAAAGATTCATTCATTTTCTTTTGTTTTTTTTTTAATTATTAGAAATTGGGTTTTATGTTAATAAAGTTCTTGGTATTCTAGTTTGAACCTTTTTTAATAGTTTTAGTTGTTTTTTACTTTTCTTTTATTTTTTATTTTGGTTTGAACTTTTTTTGAAAGTATGTTCATAAAGTTCTGGATTTTGTAATTTTTCATTTTTATCGATGAAAAAAATTTATGTTTTGTTGTAAAATAAAGTGTCAGTTGTTCTATCAATGTTGATCGGACTCTTCATACTTCTACCGTCATTTTAGAAATGGAGGTGTCATCAAGTGGGGGATGAAATTGCTTTATTTTGCATGAAATAAAATCTGATTGAGTTCAAATCTAAATGCAGACGAGGAAGAGAGTTTTAATTAATGCTTTCACCGTCCGTGCACTGCGTGATACATTTTCTCCAGCCCGTGGTGCAGGTACAAGAGCTATAACCTTTTTTTTGGATCATTTGTATTTTCTATTTATGGTCCATCCAAGTGTCTCAGTCGAAGGTTTTGTGCAATTACCTATTTACTTTGATTTCCCATAGATTATTTTATAACAACCGAATAAAAGATGCTATATTTCTGTTTATCTTAACTAAAAACGTTATCATGCAGGTGTCATGGCATTATGTGCTACAAGCGGATACTATGACAGTACAGAAATTGCGACTAGGATTCTTCCTAATGTTGTTGTGCTTACCATAGATCCTGACAGGTTTATTATGACGTTGAGTAATTTTTAATATTTATTGTCCAATTGTTAAAATTTTAACATTGCTCAATCTTTCTTCTTGTATATTTCATCCCATTAATTAAATATCATTTTCTATCACTTTAAAAAGAGTTTTATGTTGTTTTACTTTTTCTTTTTGAAAATTCTTGTGTCCCAAAGTGGTCTTAAGCAAGAAATTGAAAGCAGCATTGAACTTTTGTTTTTATTTATTTATTTTATGGAATTGAATTGCTTTCAGTATTATTGTTGATTAAGCCAGTAAAGACATTAAATGTTGCCATCCGTCTGTTTCTTGAGAAGCTTTGCCTAAAATATTATCCATTCTACTTCATTTATCCGTAATATTCTTTAATATTTATCATTTTGTTATTTGTCTTGTCTGTAGTGACGTTCGGTCAAAGTCCTTTCAAGCAGTTGATCAGTTCTTACAGATATTAAAGCAAAACTATGAGAAGGTGTGTTAAATACAGTTTCTCATTACTTAAGCTTTTAAATGCCCGATAATTGATAGTTTGATACCAATGGCTTCCATATATTTTCTCAATCATGCTTGGAGAACCAGTTGAGCTGCTGCTAGTGAGGGACAGCTGGTGTTTTTCATTTTGTTGACCCGTAATATATATATTTTTTCATTTTAATCTCTTATCTCTCTCACTGAATGTTTTTTCTGTTGAAATTTGATGTTGGTCTGTTAAATTTAAATTTAAAGATGAGTCCATGATAGTTGCTCTTGCAATGTGAAATTTTATTCAGCCTTCGGGCTACATCAGGCATTTGGTAAATTTTGGAGGATAAGTATATTGAGTTTCAGTTTTGAGGGATAAAGTGAAGATTTGGCTTCTTTTAGGCTGATAGTTTGAAATAATATATTAACTAGTGGTTCTTCGTTATATTTTAGTTGGCATAGTATTTTGTAGATTCACATATTGTGCATGCCATATCCTTTGTCAAATTATATTGTACAATTATTTCTTTGTATCTCTTTCTTTGTAATTAGCTCCTAATTGGTAATTATTTCTTTGTGCGCTATTTTCCTTCCCTTTTTTTTTTTTTGTTTTTTCCCATTAATTACTATTTAATACTATTTAGACTAGCCTTGTATCCATCATTTGCAAGTAAGCCAGAATTCTTTTCTTCTCATTGACACGATACCAAAACCTTGAGGCTTTATTTTGATTGTCCTTCATTACAGATCAATTTCTTGCTCAATTAACCCTATTTTTTGAATTGGCCTTCATCGCCAATTGAACTTTCCTACTTCAATCTTATTCAAAGTCCTATTTCGAGTATGTGGGTTTCTTTTCGTGTTCAAGTTCTTCGCTGCCATTGAAGTCTTCTATAGCTTTATTCGTCTGGGTCTTCTACCTCATTCTTGGTCATGGTGCAGCTTTATGGGTTTCTTTCACAATCAACTCCTATTCCTCTATATGGGTTTCTACAGTTTTATTCGATCGACTCCTATTCACATCTCTATGTCATCTATGTTGAATAGCTCTTTGGGTCTTCTTAGATCGAATGGTTCTCTTGTCTTCTATGATCGACTCCTAGGTTTTCAGCTGTAAATCAAGTTCAGAAGTAATTGTTTGGTTTGGTTCAGATCAAGTCTTGGTCTAGTTTGGTTTAGTTGAGATCTTGGTCTGATTTACGTGTCACTTTTCTTTTCACCCCATCTTCGGTATTTCACACTTCGTTTTTGTGCATGGGTATTACATTCTAAGTTACTGCTTAGTCCCACCAAAATTACCAAAAAGGTTCTTGTTGAAGGAACTAATAAAGCTTCCACAGGGGATCTTTAGAACATTCATCCTATTTATAGTCTCAACTTGTTTGAACATTCTTGAAGGAAAAAGGAAAGTTGAATCACATACTTGGGATAGGACCCAAATTGGGAGATCCAAAAGTTTAATGTGTATGATGAAGAAGGCTCAATGATCATGTCTTAGTTGAATTAGTTATAGAATTCGATGAATGTGGTTGTTAGTGATACATGTATGTTCTTGAGACTGCCAAGGACATATGGAAAACAATGAAGCAAAATTATTCAAAAGTGAACAAGTATATGATATCAAGACTCGTATCTAGGGAGCAAAATAAGGCAGTCAAACAGTGATAGAATATTCTACAATTCTTTAAAACTTGCGGCAAAAATGAGATTATTATCAATGTGTTGACATGAAATGAAATGTAGTGAGGATGCTACTACTCTAAAAAGGACTGTCCAAAAAGGCCGAATTTGTTCTTTTGTTACATGTCTTTATGTTGAATTTGATGTTTGAGTACAAATTGTGAGCAACTGAGATTATTGGCGTGGGTAGATGTGAAGAATCTCGTTGTGGTATTATACTAAAACCATTAATTTGTCCTCTCTTGATATGGAACTTATCAGAATTTGCGAAGGAGCTCTCTAGCTTTATATTTTCTTGAAGTCTTCTTTTCTGTTTGAAGGGATTGGTTTAAGCTCTTGTGGCTCATCTCCTAGTCAAGTTGCTTGGTTTTTGTCCATCAGTTTGTTTGTTCTTTTATCTTCTGATTTTTAGCATATCTTTTGGTTGTTATCTTTTGAATCTTTTTAGCTGCTTTCTTTCTGCTATATCTCTTGGACATTATATTTTTTTCATTATTTCAATGAGAAGTTCGTATCTTGTTCAAAGAAAACTAGAACCACAAATAGAAGGATTAGCCATGAAAGTAGGAGGTATTAAAATACTCAATATCCCTTGTCTCTCTTTGACATCTACTTTTGGAGGCAGTAGCTTTGTTTCCGTCTTTCCCTTTTGGTGGAATAGCCCTTATACAGGTTCTTTGTAAAAGGGAAGGCCAGGTCTTCTTCTGAAACCTCCTCCTTTGTAAAAACTTCTACCCCTTTCGACCGGAACCTCCACTACAGCTTCTGTTTCATCCTCCTCCCACCGTTGGGCTGCAGCACCATTGTATTCAACTATGTCAAGGGCAGAAGAAGGGATTGTTGGCATACTGGCCCCGTATCTTAAACATTAAAAAAAAAAAACCTTCTGGCATTTCCGTCCGAGGATAACTATGGGGCAGGGGGATTTCTTCTTCATTGAAACTGACTGGCCTTGAAAGAGAAGAGTTAGAAAGTGTCAGAGGTCTCATCCTTATCTAGTCTACCATTCACGTGAGTTTCATTAAACAGGAGGTTAGAGGAGCAGATCTTTCCTTTTTTAAGGATGGTTAGGACTCGAACTTGTTCTGTGAAAGAGACGTTTTTTTGGCCTAAGTCCCCCACTTTTTCTTTTCCTTTCCTTTTGACCTGTTTCCATCCATTCTATCATCTTTTCAGTCGTAGGTCCTGTGGCTAGGCCACTTAGCTGGGACCTACCTGTCAACACTGCTTCCGCCATTTGTCCAGAGCCCAGCCTAGGGGCATGACAATTCTGGAGAAAATCCTTGCCATAAGAGTCCTTTTGCAGAACCCACTTTTAACCATAGGACAAACCCCCCCATTTTAAATTCTCCAAGTGTCCACAGGGTTCAGGCCTGGACCGAACGCACCCTTGTAGAAACGATCGGCTACCTCCGGCTAGAAACTACCATGGATTTCTGTCACCTTCTAATATACCACTCTCGTACAAGACAAGATATTGCGTATGCCATGGGAGTGACAAGCCAATTTATGCATAACCCAAAGGACTTTTACCCTCAAGTAGTGTATGAGATACTTCATTATTTGAAGAAGTCCATTGGGAGAGGATTGTTGTTTAAGAAAGGCATGAAACTCAATCTAGAAGTTTATATAGATGTAGATTATGTAAGATCGATAGATGATATAAAATCAACTTTTGGCTATTTTACTTTCTTGGGTGAAAGTTTTGTTACGTGGATAATTAAAAGAAAAATTTAGTTGCAAGATCGGGTTAAGAAGCAAACTTTAGGGGCATTTGTGAATTACTTTAGATAAAAATTCTTTTAGAAGATTGGAAGATTCCACGTAAAGGAACTATGAAATTTGTTGTGGCAATAAGTCTATCGTTAGTATTTTACATCATCCAATTCAACATGATAGAATAGAAGTCTGACAACAACCTCATATGTACTCCATTTGTGCTAATTAATAATCAAATAGCAGATAACCATCATGGGATGGCCTAGTGGTCAATAAGGGCCAATGTAAATAGCAAAGGGCTTAGAGAGAATGGGTTCAAACCATGGTGGCCACCAACCTAAGATTTAATATCCTACGAGTTACCTAGTCAACTAAATGTAGTAGGGTCAGCCAGTTGACCCGTGATTAGTCGAGGTGCGTGCAAGTGGGTCCGGACACACGGATGTAAAAAAAATAAAATAAAATAATAGATATCCTCACGAAATGATTGAACAACAATATGGGGCATTTGGTTAGCAAGTTGGGAATGGAGAATGTTCCTTTACCAGCTGGAGGAGGTGTCAAATTTTATTGTTCAACTACATTTCTTCATATTTATAATTAGCTCCTAATAATTATTTCCTTTTGTGCTATTTCTCTTCATTTTTGGTTTTTTCCTTATACTTGCTATTAGACTAACCTTGTATCCACCCTTTGGAAATGAGCAATAATTTTTTTCTCATCATTGACCATAACTGACATTTATTTTCATTATAAAATTTTGTTGTTAATAAAATGTTTAATCTTCAATGTATGAATTCCTGTACGTTTGCTGTCTCAGTTATTAGATGCAAAAATAAATGTTTTCTATTGAAGAAGAATACAATGACACATAGGTGGCCTAATTCTGGAAAAGAAAGAAATGGGACTCCTCCATATTAATCAAAAGCTGGTCGGCTCTCTAATTAGGATGTGTGTTGTGTTGACATTTATCTTATGGCTTACTGTAGGAAATTTCTGGAGATACAGCTGGTGCTGCAGGTTTGAGTATCCCGTCTATACCAGGAAATGCTAGCTTGCTTGGGTGAGTTGATTGAATCTGAGAGCCTGATTTTGTGCCAACTGTAATATCAGCATAGAAAGTTTACCTGAATTTTGAATTGTCATTTTAAAGTACTTCCTGTGGTTCCTCGCTAACTTCATTTTTGGATTCAAGTTCTGTTTACGTCAAAAAATAACGATAACTATCAATTTTCTATAGATTTCGGATGTGGTGAGTATAGCATAAGGTCAAATCATTTTGATATGATTATTTTATGTTATTTTTAGAATTCCTGTCCAAATTTGCCTCTTTCAATGTCACATAAGTATTTGGTTCAACATAAAAGAACATTTTTGCCTTAGGTTTTCTGTCTATAAACAATGTCAATATATCGATCATAGATAAACCGTTAAAAGCACCATCTCCATGCAGAATTTGTCGCTACAAATCTATTATCCGCCCTGATCTCAGATATTTGTATGCAGATGGGCGATGAGCTCCTTAACTCTAAAAGGAAGACCTTCTGAACATGCTTCTCCTGCTTCTGAACATGCTTCTCCTGCTTCTGAACATGCTTCTCCCGCTCCTGTGAGCTCTCATGCACCTTTAGCTGCCACAAGTTCTGATTCCATCTCAGGTACATTATATATTTTGAGAATTTTCTTTGATATCATTTGATGTCTTTAAAATGACTGCCATGCTAATTTCTTTTCATGGTGAACTCATTTTTATAATTATATATTATATAGGTTTAACTACTATTTCGATCTCAGTATTTTTAACATTTTTGTATTTTGGTCCTTGCACTTCAGTTTTTGTGCATTTTAGTTTCTATATTTTTGAAGGACCTGTTTTGCTTCTTGTACTTTTACAAAGTGACTGTTTTAATCTCATCATTTTTTTTTATCTCATATGTTCAATCACAATTTCAACAAGATACTACATTGAATAAATTTATTGAACTATAATCACAACTTTGTGTTAAAAGGTATCGTTATGTATAGAATTTCTATTAAAATTTTACAAACAGGTACCAAAATGGTCACTTTTTTAAAACACAAATATCAAAACGGATGTTTTGAATATTGAAAAGGGACTAAAATGAATTAAAGTTGAAAGTTGTAAAATATACATTTTGAAAGTATATGGAGCAAAATAGTTTTTAAGCCCCTCCAAATATATTTTGATTTTTGAAGTCATATAGAATGGTTGCCTTCACTCACCCTTAAATTAGGCATCATGGTGGTGTATCCTGCTGCATATATTCTTTTTTGAATCTGAGTTATAGCTGAAGCTGTGTATGAAAGTAATTTTCTTTGTATTTGATTGAGGGAGAAAGAATAGAATTTATGTTGCCATGTCAAAGTTTAACGTTTTCATTTGACTATTTACTTCATCATTTATACGATGCTTCTAGTTGCAAATGCTCCAACTACTGCACCTGTACGGGTGAGCTCGAGTTTCGATTTAACTGATCAACATGCCACTGAATCACCGACATCTACTGATGGCTGGGGAGAAGTTGAAAATGGAGTTCATGATGATGATGAAAATGAGAAGGATGGGTGGGATGAGTTGGAACCTATTGAGGAGCCAAAACCATCTCCAGCTCTCGCAAACATTCAGGCTGCTCAAAAGCGTCCTGTTTCTCAACCCGTTTCACATACAAAACCTCCAAGTAATGTCGATTCATTTAGCTTTCTGGATCCTAGTCAATGACCTATAATGACTCATTTCAGTTCTTTCAGGTACAAGTTTGGGTACAAGAAGTACAGCAAGGCCACCCAAAGATGAGGACGACGATCTGTGGGGTTCCATAGCTGCCCCTGCTCCAAAAACTGGTTCAAAACCATTAAATGTAAAATCAAGTGTAACCGTTGATGATGATGACCCTTGGGCTGCCATTGCTGCTCCTGCACCGACTACTCGAGCCAAGCCATTATCAGCTGGTAGGGGGAGAGGAAGCAAACCAGCTGCTCCAAAGTTAGGGGCACAAAGGATAAACCGAACATCGTCGAGTGGTGTGTGATTGCATATAGTTTAAAAGCGAAATAATGAATTCAAGATTCAAGTTGGCTGCAGTTACTTTCGTCTGGTGACCATGTTAAAGAGTAAAATTGGTGAGTCCCCCATGAGTTGAGCAGTATCTCAACCTTGATTTCATACGTAGTTTGATCTATAATAGCATTCTTCATAGTGCAGCTTCTTTTTATTTCTTATTTTTTTTCTTGTGCAAGGAATGATTTTGACAGTGGTTTGTGATTCCATAGGGATACATTTTTCAGTTGTAATAAATTTTATTCTTTTTAGGAGATTGTCAGAAACCCTTTATTAGAAATGTATCTCTCTCGTCTGTTCTTCAATATTTGAAATTTCAACTATGATTCAACCTTTTCTTTCGCATTTTACCAGAAATTGTACTATAATAGTACTTATAGTTAAAAGGTGGTTGGTGCATTTTACAATATTAAGGATTTCATTTTAACAATTTCATTAATTAAGAGGGTGATTGATAAAATTAAGAGTCTAAGAATGTGATTGTAACCATCTCTATAGTTTTTTATTTTGTTTAGTACAACGTGTTGGGATGGAGATCTGAATTGAAGGCCTAGGTGTCTTCACTTGTTAAACTACACTTAAGTTAGCAACCATCTCTATAGTTGAGAGATGGTCTTTGTAACTTTTTATTTATTAATGAAATTTTCGACGTAACACCTCAACTCTCTCGTCTTATATTTCTTTGGGTGGTATGGTGTGTGTATGTATATACTCAAATATTTTAATAATCTTTTTATTTAATTCTATGATCAATGTTGTAAATATCAAATTAAGATTTCAATTTTATGGAAATGTCGATAGAAGTATCAATAAAGTATCGGATAGATATTTTTGGAAAAATTATAAAAATAAAAAATTCATAACAAATATTTAAAATAAGACAAACAATTCATCTTTTTTAAATAAATTAAAAATTATTAATATTAATAATATGTTCATATTAGTGATATTTTTCATATATTTTGTCGATTTTTTGCAATACTAAAGACATGTCAATTTCCTTCTCATACCAATGTCGAATCCATACATATAGAAATGTCGATTTGTGGACGAAAATTTAATACTTCTCCTGTGAATAACTCAATCCCCAAATAGAAATTTCACCGAGTCGTCCCAATTCTCCATATTGGAAAATAAAATAGAGCAAAGATGAAAATTGTCAACCTACTCCAATATCATCTATAATATGAAATTTTTAATCATTTATTTACATGATTGCAGAGAATTAAGAGTATTTGGTCATAGTTATAAATTCAACTAGCATCTCAATTTGTAGTGAGTTCATTATTTCTTTAATTTTACACCTTAATAAAGTTTATTTATGGCAACCATCTAGATCTAGATCTACAAGGTGGGTGAGAGACTTCAGTATTTAATGTTGTGAATCTTTGGAGAGAGAGGCTAAACCAAGGCTTGAGAATTATAAAAATTAGGTTAAAATACTAGTTTAATACCTGTACTATTAGATTTAATTTGTTTTAGTCCTTATAATTTTTAAATGTTCGTTTTGGTCCCTGTACTTTCAATTTTGATTAATTTTAGTCCATGTACTTTGAGAATGTTCATTTTGGTCTCTGTACTTTTAAAAAGTGGTCATTTTGGTCCTTTCATTTTATTTTAAATCTTATTTTTTTATATCGCAATTTCAACACCACATTAAAGTAAATATATTTCGTAAAATGTAAACATTACTTTGTATTAAATAGTTTCTATTATGTGTAAAATTTGTGTTAAAACATTGCGAAGAGGGACTAAAATTATCACTTTTTAAAAGTACAAGGACAAAATTGAACATTTTCAAACTATAAGGAGTAAACTGAACCAAAGTTAAAAGTATAGGAACAAAATGAACATTGTCAAAGTATATGGATTAAAATAGACCAAGGCTAAAAGTACAAGGACCAAAATAGTATTTTAACCTAAAAATTAATATCTTATAAAATTAGTGCGGGAGAGAGAGGCTAGCCAAAGCAAGGCTTGGAATTTGAAAATTCGAAAATTTTAAGTTGTGTAATGTGTGTTTAGATTTTATAAATAAATATGTTATAAAATGGTGTTCTATTATTTGATTTGTGAGTTTGTTATTCCTAAACGTTAGTAGGCAGGGTAAAAGATAGAATATTTCATGAACGAACAGTCTATGTACTAAATATAAAGTCGAGTTCTAAACTTTGGGTTATATATAATATATTTTTTTAATACAACAGGGGTGAAGATTCGAACTCATGACATTTTAGTCGGAGATTGATGGTTTAACCAATTGAATTACACGTTGGGGTTATATACAAGAATTGAGGCAATAAAGAAAGGGAAATATTAAAATATCATTTTCCCTTGAGATCCAGATAGGCATCTTTAAGACTAAATCTTCAATATAGATCTTCAAACCTAATTTTAGAATTAATTTTCCCATTCCCATCTTGGAACCCTCCAATTGGAAAAAAATTTAATAAGAATATTATTTGAACAAATGGACCAATGAAGATACTAAGGTGATTCAAAACTTCATTTCTTAATGCAAAAGGTGGCAATCTTTGAATACTTTTCAATTAATAAATTAAACATGAGATTGATGTGCCAATATTTTATAGTCATTATTGGTATTGCCATTGTTACGGAATATGTAGGATCGAAGATTTGAACCTCTAATTCATAAGGTATTTTAAAGGGGTAGGAATCTTCAATTTTTTTCTACCTAATCAGTAATTCTAGTAAGCACGTTGGAGAAATTATTTTGAAGTTGGATATTCTTGATACTCGTTGCTGTAAATTGAGAAGATTCATCCAATTATTTTAAATGGTAAAGCCTTTTCCCAGAAGATTTAAACCCGTTTCTTTGAGATGATCGAAGTTTCTTGGGTCCGTTGTAGAGATTGAGGGGTAATGGCAGAGGAAATGCTTTCGTCTTCTCCTTTCGGTGAGAAAGGGAGGTTTTTGTGGCAAGCTTACTTCTTTGGGATATTGTGGGGAATTTGGTTGGAAAGGAACAACATAATTTTTAGGGGTGGAGAGAGATAGCGGGGCAGTTTGGGATCTCATCAGGTTTTTATGGGGCTCTGTCTCGAAGTTGTTTTGTATTATTATCAGTTAGGTCATATTGGATTGGAATTCCTTCTTTAGCTAGAGCTTCCCTTGCTCGACTTTTACTTTTATTTTTGTATGTCCGTATTTTTGTTCTCTTTTTCATTTATCTGAATGAAAAGTGGAGTTTCCAAAGAAAAAATGGTAAAGCTTTTAACTTTTGCTTTTAAACTTGTTGATGGTATAAACTCTCTCTTTCAAAGGTGGATGAATTTGCTTGACTTCTGTACCTCTTATATTTTCCGTTTGCCTCTCACAAATTTATTCAACGTTTTATTTCATGTAATTCATACACTATAATTTATGCTTTACCTTTCTCTCTCACTTTAACTTTGTTAAAGTTGTTTGTCTTGTGAGTTAATCTTATCTACTATTCAAATATTTTCAATTAAATAACATTTATCAGTGTTCTCACAAGATTGATCGTGTCTATTCCAACATGGAATTACAAGAAATTATTTCTCAAGACATCTCATGCGATTGTTCAATTCGAAGAAAGCACAAATCTTCAAGTTTTCTACAATAACTTAGATAATTCTTGATAGATTAGCAGAATATCAAATTTTCAATATGATTCAAGAACACTCTAGTTTTACTAGAAAGCTCAAGGTTATAATTTGTCTATGGAGGCCATCAGCTAATTTTTTCACAATTTTTATTTATTTTCCTATTTTCATATGTATGATAATTTAAACGTATCATATATATTTATTATTTCATGCTTCATGCTTCATGACTTTCTTATATGTTATATTTTTGTTTATTTATTCATTTTATCCACATTCATTGATTTTTTTTATATTAATACATATCATTAAAGTTTTTAAGGGTAGAAATATATAATAGTTTCTCCCATCTAAAAATCTAAATGGTTTTTATCTATGGAATTCAAATTGTACTGA
The DNA here is from genome assembly GCF_013281855.1 of Momordica charantia. Taxonomy (NCBI): domain Eukaryota; kingdom Viridiplantae; phylum Streptophyta; class Magnoliopsida; order Cucurbitales; family Cucurbitaceae; genus Momordica; species Momordica charantia. Next base: position 29,523,105 of record NW_028275166.1, read on the forward strand.
GAATATAAATTTTCCTCGTCTAAAGAATTTTAAAAACGAAGAAGATACCTTATTAACTCTAGGCGTTGGCCTCTTATTTAATGGAGGGTAAACTATGTGCTTCACTAAAAATTCAAGCATTTGATCGGTGTGTAATCTTTTTATTTTGTAGGTTTTATCAAATTTTTTTTTATTCTAGAGGAGTAAAAAGGTTAATTTTTGAAAATTGAATAACTAGAATAAATATCTTTTGATAACTTTTTTTTTTAGTTTCTGTTTCCTTGAAAATTACGTTGTAGTTTACACTTTTCTTGAAACTCACTTTATTTATTTGCCAAATTTGTTTTAAAAAGTAATCTCTTTTTTAACTTTTTAAAATTTGACTTAGATTTTAAAAACATCTTTTAAAAAAATACACAATTAAATTAAAGAAATATATGCTCCTTCTATTTATAATTTTTTTTGAAAAAATATAGACAAACACTAGCATATTTAAAAAATCTTGTTTTTTTACCGCCATGGTAAAGTGTAAGTCATTGGTTCAAATCCGGACCTTTGGAAGGGATTCCAGGATTATGAAATTATAATGATCTCATATATATATCCCTCCTCAACTCCTCCATGGAAATAGACGGTTAACCGGAAATACTTACAGCATTCATCTTCGAGACCCTTTTCGTCAAATTATTAGTTAGAAATAATTTGTTATGTTACTAAATGATAAACTTTGATCCAAAACGAATCTTAAATACTTCCTACTTTTTCAAACAATCAAGGGAGTAGCATGAAAAAAATTTTCAAACTTATATTTATAAGCTTAATTTTTAAGAATATAAAACAAAAATAAAATAGTTCGGTAAAAAATAAAACAGATTTATATCTAAAACAACTTTGAAATAAAATAGATCAGAAACTAAAGAAGAACAATTTTTTTTTCTTGGAAGGTGATGGATCAGACTGCTGCAGATGAAACAAAACTCAGAGATATTATAATTTCGTCCAAAATATAAAATTAAGGATGAGAATTTCTGAAAACGACGGACCCCATTTCCATCCAGCAATGGTTTGGGGCTGCCATTTTTGGAGCTCAGTCCAAGATTAATGGCTTCTCTCTGGAAACCTCCTATTGCCTTCTTCTCCCCAATCAGACCCACCTTTAACCCATCAAAAATGGCGTCCAATCCCACCCACACCCTCCTCCGCGCCAACGATCCTGACATTGGCGGCGGCAGAAAAGTCTTCTCGTCTTCTCTTTCTGTGGCTACTGGCCGGAGCTCCGATAGTGGTAGCAAAAGCACTGGGAAGCTTCCTGTTCTCCTCTTTGACATCATGGGTACCGTTGTTCGTGATCCTTTCTATGATGATGTTCCCGCCTTTTTCAGGTGCTTGGATTTTCGTTTTCTTGTTTGATTTTTAGTGGGAATTTACTCAGGATGAAATGCAAAAATGGAAGACGAAGTAATTCTAGCTTATGGGTTTGAATTGTGTGACTCGATTTTGAGAAATTGGGAGCTCGGACTATCAACTATGGATTTGTTAATCTCACAACATATACAAATTATAGTCATAAATCAAAATTCTATGTTTTAATAGCAGAATCGTTGTGCAATTCAAACCCAAATTACACAATGGACTTCCCAACTTCAGGCTTCATAAACTCAAACTTGTCAATGCAATCTACATATTTACTAAATATAACAGGAATAGACCAAAGAAATGAACCTTATAATAAAATAAGTTGTAGTTTCTACTTGTATGTAATCTCTTTCTTTTTCAGAATATTATTGGAAGGTATATACATATGTATATTAGTGTTTAATATGATGCCTTAGTTAATTGCATGGGAATTCACTGCTCAGAATGTCCATGGAGGAACTACTTGAACTCAAGCACCCAACTATATGGTTAGAGTTTGAAAAGGGTATGATTGATGAGGTATGGCTACCTTCTTATTAGCCTATGTTCCCAAGATTTTGCTAAGGTTACTAGACTTGCATCATGGAGGGACTATACTTGGTTAAGTTTTTGTGTTTTCATAAGCAATCACCTTCTGAAGCGGCATTCTGTTGCAGTCATTTTATATGTAAATGGTTACAATTATCTGTGTTCTCAATGTGGTTAAATCCCACCATTTGCTTCCTCTTCCCTTTCTTTCTTCCTCTCCTGTTGTCTTTATTTTGTTCCCTCCCTTCTAAAACCCATCTCAAAGAAAAAACAGACCTCTAGTAATCTAATAATTTAAGTTTTTTGCCATTGCTTTTTTATTAAAAAGGAGATAACTATAGCTATCTTTATAGTTTATTCAACTGGTTGTTTAAGAAAATAAAGGAGATGTATTTGTAAGAAGTAGAGACTTTGCTTTTTATTTAGTTTTTAAATATATTTATGTGGCATTTTATTTGCTGGTCTTTAATATCTGACTTATATTTCTAAAAATTGTTGTTTTCTTTAAGGCAGAGCTGGAAAAAAGATTCTTTAAAGATGGGCGACCTGTAGATTTTGAAGGTTTGCCGAAATTCCTTCCTGTTTTCTTATTCCCTTTGATTTCCAATTTTATGTCATTCTCTTTGCATTTTCTGAAAGAATAGTGATCTTACTTTATATTGAGATTGTAATAAAATCCCAACTTAATTCGAATGCAGATAAAAACACATCTGAAAAAATTTAGAGTTTTAATTATTTATCTTTACTTTACTTTGTCTTGAGTGATTGTTGATGCAACATAAATTGATGAATTACTACTTTCAGAATGTTTGAACATCAGATCATTCTATTAAATACTCTGTTTCTGAGGCTTTTTAAAATCTTTATGTAGGACAAACTCATTGAAATTTTTCTTCATTTCATAATGTAACATACTAAAAATTTATGCACTATATCTTACTCTAATTTGAAAGGCAAGGAATCAAATGCTTAACTCGTTTACTTGGGTTTTATACTTCTGTTTTAACTTTTAGTACTATACGTGCATTATACAACACATGAGCAATTTTAACCAGTGCTACTTCCTATGGGAAGATTACTGAAAAGTTCAAATAATTCCAAGTATTCAAATTAGTATTTTTCTCTGCATGTTACTTTTTTTTTTTTTTTTAAATTTAAATTTATATTCTTCTTTATTAGTATAATGTAAATTTTTATTAGTATAATGTAAATTTTGGCCTGTGGAACCATGTGCTCCTCCTTTTTTGCTTCATATTAACTTTCTTTTCTCTCTTTCCAGGCCTCAAAAACTGTATGAAAAGTGGTTACTCCTACCTAGAAGGCATTGAAGAATTGCTAAATGCACTAAAAGAGAGAAACTATGAAATGCATGCCTTCACAAACTATCCCATTTGGTTCGTGAGAAAAGAATCATAGCATGCCATTTCTTGCAATTAAATGTTTCATCAATTTTTGTAATTTCATTTTGCAGGTATGAAATGATCGAGGAGAAGTTAAAAATCTCGAGATATCTATCATGGACATTCTGCTCTTGTAAAAACGGTATTGCTGGAAGGCTTTTCTCTTCTTAAGTTTTTCTCCTTTGACTCCCTTCCTTTTCTTGCCAGGGGCATAATTTTTCTGCATCTCTGTAATTTATTGAATTTTAGTTAACATGCAATTTTCAATTTTATATGTCTCACCTTCTACTTTGATTTGAATCAAAAGAATCTGTAGAACTAGTCACGATATTTTCCTTACTGTTCATTATTTTCCTAATCAGATTTGATTGTAGCATGACGTGTGTGAGACTTTTGAATGTTTTTCCCTTCACTCATTGAAACTTTTTAACAGTTACTTAACTCTCCACTAACCACCAAAATGAAGTCCCAGTTGTTCCTACTGTTTGGTTTAATGTCAACTGGAACTCTGATAAATGTGGAGAGTTAGATGACCCTTTCGAATTGGCCATCCACCATTTGATTTTTTTTGTGGTTTATAAGGTTGATCTTGATAGGGAATCCTACCAGATTCTTCATTACCATTCTACTATGTTTCACATCAGAATTAGTATCTCAATTTTGATCGTGCATGGGTATTTTACATGTGTGGATTTCCTATTTGAAGTCTATTTTTAGGAGTAAAAGGAGTTATAGCATTGTAACTTTTCAAGGAAAAGAAGACCCTTTTTATATATATATAATCAATTTTTTTTAATTTCTTCTTTTTATATTAATGAGTGCCTGGGTAAACTTGCACACATCTCGACTAATCTTACGGGACAACTGCCTCGTCCTACTATATTTGGTTGTCAAGAAAATAGTTTGAGCCCATTTCCTCTAAGACCTATACTATTTGCATTTCCCCTTATTGATCACTAGGCTTTACAATGCTAATAATTCCTTTTTAGGAGTAAAACCAAAACTCCCAGACCATAAAATTAAAATCCAATGAACACCACGATGTGAACAAAACTCTAGAAAAAGCTTCCCAACAAAAATTAATATAAAAAGATGAGTCAAAACTTTGTAGATAGATGTAAGCCACACTTAACAGGATCAAAATCTTTCTTCGAAAAGAGCCCGTTTGCCTTCAGATAACCACTGATTCCTTTCCGCCCATATGCCCCACACAATTGATTTGACAATGTTGATCCATAATACTTTTGCTCTCCTATTTAAACCATGACCGCAGAGCAGATGGAAATTACTCTTTTCTTCCTTCCAATGAAGAACCTAAGAACAAACAAAATCTTGAAACAGAGCCTCCCATAAATTCCTGGTAAAGGAACAATGGAAGAACAAGTGATGAGGTAAATCTTGTTTAGATCTAGAATGAATAATTGTCTCCACACGCAAGTAGTTGTGTTTTGTAAGTTACAACAAATACAATAATTTGATGTCGTAGACTTCTAGAAGTACACTGAATTCGATGAGGAAAGGCAAACTATGAAAAAATGTTTTCTGTCTCTTCTTGCTCTGCTCTTTTCTTCCATTGTATTTATAATAAAAAAGATCGGAAAAGTAGCCAAGTTGGATGTGTCGTTGTCTTTATCACGATGTTGATCCTATTTGCCATATGTTTCAGGGAAGAGGAAGCCGGATCCTGAATTCTACTTGGAAGCCGTGAGACATCTTGAAGTCGAACCAGCTAGTTGTATTTTCATCGATGACAGGTTCGTCTTATTTGATAGTAATTGAAATAGAATTATGATTGGAAGCCTCTGTACATTTGACTTTGGTTTTCTTATTAGTTATTATATTGATATAAAGTTACAAATGTCAGAAATCTATCATATATGCATATAGTCACTATCTTATCATCGACAGGCAAGATTTCAGTTTTTCTCATTTCTTCTCTACAATAATAGAAATTTAAAATGATTTAAATTTCTTTTCATTCTGTTGCGTCGGACAAAGGAAATGCCTAAGCATACATTTTCTAATCCAAATTTCTATGTTGCTTCTAAGGTTTCTTTTTTGCACAGAAGATTGCAACTGTTGCAAAAATCAGGGTTCTTATAGTAGATCGCATCAACCTCGTAGTTTTGAGTCGGTGGAACTTGTTTTAAAAGACTCCACATACTCGGTGATCTAGGAATTTGGCCATGATGTTTTCAACTTATATTTCAACATAGAAAGATTTTCGTGTTTCTTTCCAGCAGGATCTTGCGTCAGTTTCTAAAAAATTTGTCGACCATAGAACACTTTTTTCTTTTTTGGGTAGAACATGTGGGGATGGGGATTCGAACTTACCATCTTTTAGTCGGTGATAAGTGTCTAAACCAGTTGAACCATCCTTAGATTGGTATTATTGGACACTCTAAAATGAGTAATGCTTGTCATTCCTCGTACAAACCCTTTATGACTAATCAAACTTTGTTGCTTGAGGAATGTTTCATTAAGATGGAGAAAAAATTGTCAAGCCTAGTAATGCATGCTTCTAACTCAAGTGAGGAAAAAATTATTCAATGTGGGCACTAAATTGTGGGTGCTCCATCTAAACTCATGAAACTATAATTTTTAGTTTATCTATCCTGCAATATAAAACTGTCAACCACATTGTACCAACCTCCTTAAATAATTTCTCTAAGTGAGGGCTGGAGGTCGGGTCAGCCTATTCAATAGAGATTTTCGTGGAGAAACTCTATTGGCTCGCTTATTCCAAGTAGGGAGGTTGGCCTTGCTTTCTGGGTGATGGCTCAAATGGCTAAAAATTTGAGACAAGACTAGAATTCTCTAGCTTCTTTTTGGATAGAGTTGAAAAGGAATGTGAGAAGTTGGTCTTATTCTTGTGTGCATGTCTGTATATATTTCTGCAAGCAGAAAAAACAAAGAAAAATGTTATGAAAGTTACTTATAGCTATATTTCCTTTGTTTTGTTTTTTGTTTTTACAAAATTATTTTGGGAATGTTTCAAAATCAAAAACTATTTTGAAATTTTTTTTTTCTTCAAGCCTCATAATTGGGCTAGAACAAAGAAAAAATGTTAGTAAATAAGCATGAATATTAAAAACAGAAAACCAAAACGAAAACGATTATGAAACGGAGCGCTAACTCTTTTCATTTACGAGTTTACTTCAGAAAGAAGAATGTAGAAGCAGCAAAGGAAGTTGGCATTGTTGGACTACATTTCAGAAGTGCAGATTTACTACTACAGGATCTCTGTCTTCTAGGACTCGATATTTCAGCCGATAACATCGCCTAAAATCGGGATCGACATAAATACTACAAGCATAATCATGGAGGTTCGTTTCTCTCTTTGTAATTTCACCATGGAAAATAAAATCATCTTTCCTCTTGATTCAATTGTTCTTCATGTTGGAATTCTGTTCTTGAGAGTGTTACAGCTGGGAATTCTTTTGTGGGATCCTTTTACTGCACAAAATGAAAAAACACTCATTTGTAACTCAATTCAAATTATGATCAGAATCAGCTGGGATTATATCAATTGGGCATTTCTTCATTATGATCTGTTTATCGATTTGGAAGAAAGGGCATGAATATGGAAGCAATATCAATATCGTTTTTTTGTAATGGTTAAATCATCACTGAATTAAGGTGATGGGATTACGGTGAGGTTAATCATTTATCAATACTTGAACATTTTGTTTCTCTCTCAATCATTTATCAATACTTGAACATTTTGTTTCTCTCTCACTCATGAGCTTGAAAATTTGCATAATGTCCAATAAATCCATCAATATGAATGGGGAGAAAATGATTGCAAAGGTTCGAATACAAGACAAAGTCTTGGATACCATGCTAAGATCAAAAGTTTGAGAGAATCAATTCACTCTATTAAAGTCACTAAATAATCAAGAATACACGTTAAAGTGGATAAATGATTAAATTCATCGTAGATAATTGCTCAAACGAGGCTAACTTAGAATGATCTAGTGACGTAAACCATTTCAGTGCAGGGCCCCGTAAGACTCTTCTGGAACAATCGGATGACAGCCCCTTCGTCTTTCTCTAAAGGGCAGACATCGGCACAATAGGCTTGTTGATGAGAGATGGGACAACCTTTTTCGTTGTCTTTTTCGAATTCCTTTTCACCTTTTTGATATCTTTCTAAATGGGTGTGAATCAGGATAAAGGGAGAAATCCCTGAATTTGGTGGAAAAACTGCCAATGCCTTGCGTTTTCTTCCAAAAATCCTCAATTTGAATTTATCTGCATACTCGTTCATCCCCGTTGGGGGAATGGGTAACCTATCAACTTAAGCTTTTGAATTTAGTTGTGGTCAATGAGATGCTCGGTTGTTTATTTGGAAAAGACCTTGTAAAGGAAATTATTTTACTAATAAAAATCTTCCTCCTCGAAATATTTGCAAAAATGTAATTTTATTCAAGTAAACTATCTTTCTAAATTCTAATATATTATATTTTTAATATTATTGTTAAGTTACACCAGTTTACTTAAAATATTTATCACTTCATTTAAGAGAAATATTTTATTTTTGCGATTTCAGAGTTGACGGATGTCAACGAAAGAGAAGAGAAAGTTATTCCAGCTATGGACACATCATTTTATCTCTTTAATTTTTTAGAAAATTAATTTTTAACGTAAATTTGACAATGTGTATTAATTTTGACTCTTTAAATTTTAATTAGGAATTTCGATAAATAGTACAATTTTTATCTTCTAATAAATTTACGTTTGAAAAATAATAAAATAATATCATTTTATTATACATTTAATGAATTATAAAATATATGTATTGTCAAAATGATAGGGAGATTTTGTCCAAATGTGTGTTTTGAGAGATTTGTTTCAGGATCAATCTCATGCATTAATCAAGTTTTGTGCTTTCTTTATTTTCTTTTTGGTTAGTAATGCGTTTTGAGAGATTTTTATTTTTTATTTTTTGGTTAAAATTAGTAGGTGGATTCTAATAGAAATTAAAAGAAAGGTAAAAGTTGTCCATAATTTAATCGGATGAAATTAAAAATTTATGATAAAAATTGACATATTAGATTAAGTTGAAGGCAAAATTTTGATTCTTTTTCCCTTTAATTATATTAAAATGAAGGTTAACTAGGTAAGGTATTTGTTATTTGTATCTTTTAGAATTATACTACTTATTTTATTTTGGTTTTTTGTTTTTTTAATTTTTTAAACATAAAACTAAAAACATTTCAAGTCCGGTTTAATAACTATTTTGTTTTTAGTTCTTTATTTTTAAAAATTATACTTAATTTATTATATTTTTTAAAAATACTTTTCACATGTATTATAAATACTTGAATGAACTCAATTTCAAGATACATTTTAAAAATAGTTATTTTTTTAGTTTTCAAAAATTAACTAATATTTTTTAAAATTAGATAACAAAACGAAAAACTAAAAATAAAATAATTATCGAATCTAAACATATGTTATGAAATTGGTACGATTATTATTATTTTGTTTTTTAGTACCCGACATGTTATATTTAAAATAAAAATAAAAATTTTGTGAAGTTCACTTTGTTGCATAAATCTCACTCACTTGCCAAACAAATTCCTTTTCTAACAAGGGAAGTGCATAAAAGCTCCCTCTTTTTTCATCTTTGATTGTGATGAAATTTCAGAAATTACAGAACCCCATGCACAATTTTCGATTTCTAAGGTTTCTTTGATCTCTCTCTCTTTTTTCCATTTTTATACCTTCAAGATCTAAAAAATGGCGGACCCCCGCAACTTGTCCTGCTACAACTGTGGCAGTGTAGGGCTTACAGACGGCTTCGATGGCTTCTTCTACTGCCTCCAGTGTGGTTCCCAGGCCGACGACATCATCGACACCGGCGTCGCCGACGAGGATTTGTTACTACGAGACGCCGGCGAACGCGGCGGCCCCATATACTCCCAATCCCACACGCGCCGCCGCATTCCCGCCGTTCTCAAGGTGGAGCCCCTGTCTCAGTCTCAGCCGCAGGCCCTTTTTGGCGCGGCGCACTCTCAGTTCTGGGACAGCCTTAATTTGAAGGAGGAGGGGGACGCCGTGGCGCTGTTGGATGATGGCGTGGGGCCTACCGGTCCCGAGGATTTCGGGTCCGGTGGTGTGTTATCCGGAGCTCCGAGTTTTGAGGAGTATGCTGAGGAAGTGAGGATGAGGTATGTGATGGGGTTGCAGTTGATGGTGGAGCTTCAGTGTGAAGCTTTGGTGAAGGAGTTCAAGGCGAGCCCTGTGATTTGTGGGTTGGCGGCCAGCATTTGGTTGAGATTTGTGACTGCTACACGGGTCTTTGATGAGGATTGGGCCTTTGAGGCTGTTCAGGATTCTGAGAGCCAATGCCAAGGTTTTATCACTCTTTACTTCCTCTAGAAGTTAATATTTCAATTCATTTGGCTTTAGATTGTAAACGTTTCCTGGAATTTGGTTATTACTTTGGATGAGAGAGTTTTAATGGATGGCTTTTATTTGCTTCTTTTAACATGATTTGGTGGATTCTGGTCCCCGAATGGCAGCCCGATTGACAAGGACTTGGGGTCTCTTGGTCATACTGGCTTAGAGGTTTCAAGTTCAAATCTTCTGGTGAGCTTAATACCAAAAACCGTTTATATGTCTCCCAGGTTCGGGTCTTGGGCGGGCTCGGGTGCTCTTTGAGTATGGGGAGGCGGAGCTTCGACTCTTAGTTATCAAAGGAAAAAAACAACATGATTGGGTTGATTCTGATGGTTGCCTTAAGAACTTAACTCATCATTATTATTCCATTGTTTCTCATGCCCATGAAAAGAGGCCAACAAAAAGTTTTGTTTAAGCATACAATGTTCCATTGGGAAAGAAGGAAAGCGAAAGAAATAAAACTAACAGGCGAGTATGAATGCATTCAAATTAAGACATAATTATCAAACAAACAAGACAACGAACAACAATGAGAAGACTTAATCATGGTCAAATCAAACCACTCCCTCCAAGCTAGGAACTTATCTTCGAAGATCCTCAAATTGCACTCCAATCATAATTCAAAAATAGTAGCTTTAACAACATTGACCCATATGGAATGAGCTTTGGAGTGAAAATCGGGGCCTACTAAAAGCTTGTTAGACAGTCTCCGTTGAAGTAATTCTGAAGTATCCGCCTGTGATATTGTTTAGATAGTCAAATATCATAGCTCTAAGTATAAAATCCATATGAAATACCTTTTCTCCTTGTTTCTTTGTTTTAGGCATAATTTTGTCTGAATGACATCATATAGATTTGTAAGTAAAGTTGGATAAATACCTTATCAATTCCTGTATGTAGTGTTACTTGGGTTTTCTTCAATTTGATTTTTAACATGTTTTATTGTTTTCGCTAGACCTCTTAGTATTTTTAGTTGTAGTCATCTTCTTATCTTTCACTTCAGTTTCAAACTGAGTTTTCCTTCGTTTCAACAGATCCTGGAAACATTAGACCAGTTTCCAGTAGACATAAAGCAGAACCCCACAATTTGTTTGGTCAGCGGGTTGTAGTTGTATGGGTTAAATCTTTAAGAAAGAAGATACCATTATCTTGTACATTAGCCATTTCATTTTTGGCTTGCCATGTCGCCCGAGAAGCAATTTTGCCGACAGACATAATGAAGTGGTCACTTGAGGGGAAACTTCCATATTTTGCTGCTTTTATCGACATTGAAAATCGCATTGGACAAACATCAAGGGCCTGCCCTATAAGTTCAAAGCATATGTATAGGCCTTCTCGAATTCCCCCACTCCAGAAGTTAGAATCTTTGGCAGCATCAATAGCTCATACCATAGGGCTGAATCTACCTCCAGTTAACTTCCATTTGATAGCTTGTCGTTATCTTGACAAGCTGTCCCTTCCAGTTGAAAAGATTTTGCATCATGCTTGCCGCATTTACGAGTGGTCGATGCCTCCCGATTTGTGGTTGTCAACCAATGAGCTGAGGCTTCCCTCTCGTGTTTGTGTTATGTCAATTCTAATTATAGCAATGAGAATTCTCTATGATCTCCATGGTTTTGGAGAATGGGAAAAGAGTCTGTCCATTAATTGTGCTTCATCTTTCCCACCTAACCAGAAGACACATTCAAGTCCTGCTCATAATTTCAGTAACACGCAGGCTGATAGGGAAAATGGATCTGGATTTACTTCACATAATGTGGATAATCTGTCTGCCTCTGTTGAGAACTTGAATCTGCACAAGCCTGAACTGACTACTACAGAGTTCCTCTCCAAGATTGAAGCTCGATATTATGAGATCGCTGAAACTTATGGTATGATTTTAGTTTTATTGTATTTTAAAAGTTATAGCCACCGAAACTTATGCATGTGCTTTTACTAGATAAGATTATCCTTCCTCTTCCTGGTTGCTTATATTTATTACTAATGTCGTTTTGGTAACTTCAAAATTTTGTTGGCAGAATACTCTCGGGACTTGCCAACCTACCTTCAACACTGTAAGGATGTCGTCTTTGCTGGTTTAGAATCTTTATTCGAGGATCACGAGGAAGAAAAGATGATCGAACAATTTTGGAATTATTATCAAAATCAGAAGGTAATGACTATACTGCAAGTCTGTTCTTTTTTTCTTTTCTCTTTTCAGAAATGAATTCAAATTTCTTTGATGATTGAGATTCTTGCACAACATATGATGAATTCCCTTTCTTTTCTTAATAAGGATGGTATTTTGATCTTAAGGGTAAAGAGACAAAAAAAAAGAGTGAGAAGGCTATCTTGAGTCACTGGGTGAGGCTTTTTTGAGCACTTCGCTATCTTGAACCGACCAATCACTAATAGTGGCTTCTTTAAGACTAATAGACTAGAATAATCTCAGGTTGACAAGATGCAGCTGAATTTCTATAGCCCAAGAGTGATTCTAAAAACTCATGTTGGTCCCATTACCCATCTTAAAGTTAAAAACTCTTGGCATACATTCTTACAAACTTCCAGCGGCCCATGGTGGTCGGATGTTTGTATTTGCTGGCAGACCAACCCCCTTTTTGTAAAGTAATGAAATGATGGAATGCCACATAGAGTTTTTCTCCAGAGGAGCCTCCAATCCTGCAAATCGATGTTTTTATTTTTTATTTTTACTGAAAAACTGAGCTTTTTTATTTTTATGGCTTTTTTTACTGAAAAACTGGCTTTTTATGAGCTTTTTTTACTGAAAAACTGAGCCTCCAATCCTGCAAACTGAGCTTCATTAAAAACATTATTTTTTATTTTTATTTTGAGAAAAATGATAGAAACAATGGGCATACAAAAAAACAGCTCAACAAAAAGAGCCAAACTAAAAGAACATACTCCAAGCAAGATCAAACCTAAGGAGTAATTACAAAACACTTTTCCTCCCTAGATCTCTCCATCCCTCTAAAAATCTTGTTGTTGCTCTTATACCACAAACTCCACAGAACAACAAAAAGAGAAACCCATTGAATCGATGTTTTTCAATACCATGGATCGTATTCAGAGGATGTCTTCCTTTTGTCTGGACCCGCAGTTGTGTGTTTTCTGTAGGATGCCTTGGAAAATCTCGATCATTTGTTGTGGACTTGTCAGTTTGTGTAGGATTTATGGCTTTGGTTCTTTAGGTGTTTTGGAATAGTCTGGGTCTATTCTAGAGAGTGTAGGGCGATGATGGAGGAAGTGTTGTTATCCTCCCTTTTCGTGACAGGGGTTGTTTTCTGTGGTAGGCTTCTTTTCTGGCTACTTTATGAGGTATTTGGCTGGAGAGGAACAATAGACTGTTTAGGGGGTGGAGAAATTTGTAGACTATATTTGGGATCTCATTAGGTTTAATACTTCTTTATGAGGATCGGTCGCCAAGGCCTTTTGTAATTATTAGTTAGGCAGCATTCTTTTGGATTGGAGTCCTTTTCTTTAGGGTGCTCCCTTTTTCGGGGCTATCTTTTTGTGTGCCCTTCTTGTATTTTTATATCTCTTTTCATTTTTCTCAATGAAAGCGTGGTTTCTTATAAATAATAATAATAATAATAAATAAATTCATTCCCATGCTGAAAGAAAATCTGTTGTCTTTTTTTTTCTTTAAGGAGTTTAGACGTTCGAGCTACAATTAGCTGAATATATCTTTGGTCCCTAACACTTGCACAATCATTTTGGTTCTTAATGTTTGATGTCAAATTTTTTGTATTGAAGTCCCTACTCGTCAGTTTGTTAAAAATATTTGTGCATATCATACTTCTGGGCTGGATTATACCATAACGATTAAATTCTTTTCACATATCACATGATCTGGCTCTTCCACATTCTACCAGTATTTGTTGCCAGCTCAACTAATGTTTATAACTTTCACCTGTTGTCATGTATGAAATTTAGGAAGTTCTTTAATTGGAACAGGTCAAAGTTTTTAATGAAGCATATTTATCGACATCTCCTTTTTGCTTAAAGCAAGTGTTTGTATCATGCTTTGGCATTTAGATTATAACACTGCGGGATATGCTTATCATTGTCTTCATTATGGTTATGACATCATTGCTATTTTTTCCTGAATGTTCTTCGTTGGAATGAGTCAGAGGTTGCTGATCAATATAGAGTTTTTTTTTTATATATATAAATATCTATGAGTGTTGTGGCAACTTGCACGCCTCGATTATTCTCACGAGATAACCGCTTGACTCTACTATATTAGATCAGGTTTAAAGGACAACCAAATATAGTGGGTTGAGGTTAGATCCTATAGTGGCTACCAAAGATATTAAAATCCTATGAGTTTTTTTAGAAACAATTGACTATTATAGGGTTGAATGGTTGTCCTATGAAATTAGTTAAGGTGCGCATAGATATCGGGAAAAGAAATGAAAATTAGTTACTTTTGAAAAAAAAGAGAGGAATAACCAACTCAATATCATCATACTTACGTGCATCAATGAGATTGGAAAGCAATGACTAATAGTGAGAGAATTGACTCAGTTGAAAAAAGCTTGCACACCTACTCCATTGGACAACCACGGTTGTCCCTACTACATTGGATTTGGTCAAAATAATAAAGGGACAATCGAATATAGTGGATTGAGGTCAAATTCCCATAGTGGCTATTTATATATATATATATATTTTATGAGAAATTCCCATAGTGGCTATTTGAGATATTAAAATCCTATGAGTTTTTTGAGAACCGACTATTGTAGGATTAAGTGGTTGTCCCATAAAATTAGTCGAGATGCTCATAGATATCGGAAAAAAAGAAAGGGAAATCGACTGGGAGCCAATAGTTATACTTTTCAATATTATTTGCTTTTGTTGTTATGCAACAGGGATTCTGTAACTGTACGATGATTTTTACCATACCAAATTTGTTTATGAATAAGTCAATGCTTATTTGGAAGGTAACATATCATAACGCAAGCATAAGCCATAACTACAACCAAATAATTGTTACAGGAGGACTCGGAACAAACAGAAGATGTAGATCAAAATGCTGCTTCCAACCAAAAGAGATTGAGGGAAGGTTCCGCTGACCGATTATCCAATGAAAGCAAGAAACCGAGAGGCGAAGAAGGTATTAGCAGAGAATCATCCGATAACAAAACTTCCAACTCAAATAATTCTCAGCAAAGCCATTCGTCCAAAAGTTCAGAAGGTGGTGATGAGGAAGAACTATCCTCCAAAGACAAAGCTCCAGCACAAACTTCCATAGACGCATCAGTCAAAAGGCTAAAACTCGACATGGAAGAGAAAAGGTTCTGCTATATTCCACCAAGGGTCAACCCGAAGAGATTCGGTTACCTTCACTACTCGAGGAAGATCGATGGAGGTGCATTGACTTACGCAGCTCATGCCGATTACTACATACTGCTTCGAGCTTGTGCTAGAGCTGCACAAATTGATATTAGGATTATGCACATTGGAGTGCTGAGTCTTGAGAAAAGACTGTCTTGGTTAGAAGCAAGAATCCATCACTCCCTCCATTTAACTCCCTCTGGTGTTTCTTGTGAGTTTTGTAGCGATGTGGTGCCTGAAAATGCAACCGTTGATTCCATTGGCCTGTCAGATTTGAATATTTAACTGGTGTATATAATTTATTCTTTTTTTTTTATTAATCTCTTGAGAATATATTAAAATGATTGAAAAAACACAAACTTCTTAGTTCAAGTTTTTGAATTTAGTGGTATATTATTAATATGGTAATAGAATAGGAGGTTGTGTTTGTAGTTCTCTTGTTGGATGACATTTTAGTTTTCGAGCCTGTGAATGAAGAATGTTAAGAATATGTTAAAATAACTAAATATAGAGTAACATAATCAAATTTTTAGTTTTGGTGATATAGTTTAATATCATTCTCTTTTTTTTTTTTTTCTTTCTTGCTTCTCATTTTTAATTTTTGAGAAACATAAGCACTTGGTAATTGTGGTTTTCTATTTTTAAGAAATTTTTTAAACAATAGATAAAAGCAGTATTTCATAAACATAACATAAAAATTTTGAATATCTAATTCGAAAAATTAATTTTCATATAAAATTTTTACTTTTTAAATTTAAAATTTTAGTATACAAAGAAACATGTTTTTGCTTCTCTTTTCAATAAAGATAAATAAATAAAATAGTTATCAAAATAATTCAAACAAATGACCTATGAGATGCTTTTTAAAATTAAGATAGCATGTCTTTAATTTAACTAAATATATAATTAATATTTTTCAGCATGCTAATTAACCTACTTGAATTTGTAGGAATATTTTTATGCAGTTTAGAGAATATTGGACCTTAATTTTGAGAATATTATTGTTTGAGTTTTATATAATTTATTAATTAGTTCTACAACAACTCTTTTTTTATTTATTTACTGTTTAATGTATCTAACTACTGATTAAAAAGTTTTTTTTTAATTGATTAAAAAGAAAGGATTTTTTGACTAAAACTTTCAGCAAACTCTGTGGCTCTCTGTTTCTACTAAATCCTCTGGAGTTCGAACTTCGAACCACCGCTGAAGAAGAAGGAAGAAAATGTCGTCTGTTGGAGCATTTCAACTAGCCGCACCTCCATTTCCTTCGTCCTCCTCTTCCTTCAGCAAAACAACCCCTTCTCTTCGTCTTCTTCCCTTTCCCATTTCGTCTCTACAACGCCACGCCATCCTTAACCGGAATTTTCAACGTCGCGATGCCGTGTCAATCGGGCAAATATCGAGATCTGGACGGAAATTTGGCTCCCTCCGCTGCTTCTCTGGTAATTTCTTGTTTTGCCTCCGTTTTTTTTTTAATTGATTGCTGTTATCTGATGGAGGCTTGTGATGAATTTGTGAAAACTATGTCTGCTGTTGTGATTGGGTTGGTTTGAATCGGTGTTATCGATAAAGTTTATTTAATTGCCGGAGATTAAGGGGGGAAGTTTAATGGGTTTAGGGTTTTGATTACCAAAAACAAATGCTGTTCTCGTTCCTTAGGTTCTTGGCATCTTGAATTGTGTTTTGAGGGTTTCTACTAGCACTGAAGCATGGAGATCGTTTCTTTGCGGAGAGTTTTTGGTGGCATTCAACACTTGATATCTTGTCTGTTGGAAGAAAACCTTCTTTTCCAAGTTGCCTTGACTTAGGTTGTGCTGATAATAGCAAAAGGAGCCTTGGAAAGGAAAGGCAATAGAGCGGAACCTCTCGGTTGGCTTGGTTTTCTATAGTGTACAACCGTAAATAGTGGGGGAGGAGGTTCTTTGGGTTCTTGGGGTGTCGTGGGTTCATAATAGGGACCGTGAGGCTCTGATGGAGGAGATTCTGTTGTCTCCCCTTTTCGGGATAAGGGAAGAATGAAGATTTCTTTTCTTGGCTATTTTGTGAGGCTTTGGATTGAGATAAATAATAGAATCTTTAGAGGGTGGAGAGTTCTAGGGAGTAAGGTTGGAGGATTATTGGAATATCAATGAATTGTTTGTTTCTTATCAAAAAAAAAAAAAAAAAGAAGAAGAAAAAGGTTTCTCTGTGTGGGGGTAGGTTTGGTTGGGATTATTGAAGTCTTTCGCTCATACGAAATGATCAGGAGACTGTAATTACAAAAGAATTTTTGGTAGTTTGAACAACACCTATACACTGTTCCAAAAGAAAATTCTCGATAGGACAAGATTCTTCAAAAACTCTTGTGTCTTTCTTTTCATAATGTCATTTTGGTTTCTCCATATTTCAACCTCATCAAGAA
This sequence comes from Momordica charantia, assembly GCF_013281855.1. Classification (NCBI taxonomy): domain Eukaryota; kingdom Viridiplantae; phylum Streptophyta; class Magnoliopsida; order Cucurbitales; family Cucurbitaceae; genus Momordica; species Momordica charantia. Next base: position 29,540,574 of record NW_028275166.1, read on the forward strand.
TAATAAAGTTTTGTCAACTTGAGCATAACTCAATTAATTAAAGCATACATCCTCCAACTAAAAGGTCGTGAGAAAAAAGAATAATTAAGTTTTAATTAGTTGTCTTATGACTTAATACTTAGCGTGAAGTAAATGCCCTCTTGTAATTCTTTCATTTATCTTAATGAGAAGAAAAAAAAGAGATGTCACTTGGGATTGCGAACATGAATTCTGCCCATTGTTGTGGCAAATGATCTTTGCTGCTGTAGATTTGATCCCCAATCGTCCCTTCGGAATACAAATTTCTGACTTCAGAATTTAGGAATGAGAATGACCACTCGTTGGACTTCTCTTGCAAGAGATTTTAGAAATATTCTTCTTCATGTATGTGTATGGTTGGATACTGCTTTCTGATGTAGCCACAACTCTGCTGTATATTACTTCTGGATTTTGGTGTAGTCTGAGAAACACTTCCATAAGTACTGTTTTAGAGATATTAGAGATATTCTTATAAGAGCAGACACTGTAATAGAAGTTAATTGAAATAGTATTGAAATAGGAAAGGAAGATTACAATAACCATGTACTTCGAGAGGCTTGGACTTGCCCAAAATTACTCTTCAAAATTCCACCCATCCCAAATTCCCTCACCCTGACAACTTCCAAGTAATTACAATTATGCCACTATGAATATTCCAATGACACTCCTAATATTTCCTTATTAATACTCTGCCATATTCCCCACTCCTTGCATATACTCATGGCCTTCTCCATTAATTCTCAAGTAGGTTTTGTTCGCCTTAATGCTATTTTCGGGAGACAGCAAGGGTCTTCAAGTTATTAAGTTTTCCACCTACGAGCTTGGACGTGGGAAGGTAGCTCCAAACATCCAAGTCCTCTAGGATGCTTAGATCGCCACATTCAACTTACTTTGAGTTGCCATCTGCCTTGATTCTTACAAATTTCATGAAGATATCAAATTAGATGTTGGAATGCAATTTCATCTTTAAAAACATGAAAATATCTGAGGTTGTGGGTTGTTACCAATTTTATTTATTTATTTAATTTTTGGCAGCATTGTCTCCCGAGCTGAAAACGACAATTGACAAAGTCGTTACGTCAGAGAAAGTAGTTCTCTTTATGAAGGGATCAAAAGACTTCCCACAATGTGGATTCTCCAACACCGTAGTTCAAATATTGAAGTCATTAAATGTGACCTTTGAGACCATAAACATTCTGGAGAATGAAGTACTAAGGCAAGGACTGAAGGAGTATTCAAGCTGGCCAACCTTTCCTCAGCTTTATATTGATGGAGAGTTCTTTGGTGGTTGTGACATAACTGTTGGTAAGTTTCTGCAATCTTTTCCGTAAAAAGGGGAGATATTTGCTGGTAGATTTAAAAAGTATGATTTAAAGTTTAGGAACGTAATTAAATTTTGTTTTAAATTCTATTTTGGTTCGTGTACTTTTAAAATGTCCATTTTGATCCTACACATTTTTATTTTTTTCATTTTAGTGCATGTACTTTTCAAAAAATCCATTTTGGTACCTATAATTTTAAAAATGGATCATTTTGGTTCCTGCATGTAAAATTTCAACATAAATTTCTATATACAATAGAAATAATGCAAAGTTAGGATAGTTTTGGTCTCTGTACTATAGCATTACGTTGAAATTGTGGTAAAAAAGAAATGAACTAAAATTGTCTCTTTTTAAAAGTATATTGATTAAAATTGAAAGGATAAGGACTAATATGTACATTTTTAAAGGTACAATGACCAAAATATTATTTAAATCTTAAGCTCTTTTTGTTATATATATAATTTAAGATCTAATAGATATGATGCTCAAAATTCATTAACTAAATTTATAAAGTTTCCATATCTACAGAAGCATACAAAAGTGGAGAATTGCAAGAAGTGTTGGAGAAGGCTATGTGTTCTTGAAGCCCATTGTTTGGTTGAGGTTTGGTAATGCTTCTTGATTTGGTTTTTATTTTTATTTTTAGGTGATGGAAAGGTGTACATCAATATGATATTTATGTTACTCAAAGCTTGAAGGAAATGAAACAACTACATTTAGCACTTCTTGAAAAAAGTGTTTTTGAGTGAAAGCATTTTTTCTACCTGCACTTTTGGGAAATGACTGATCACTTGGAAGAATGACTAATTAAGTGATTGTTGGTGTTTCTTCTAACAGCACTTGTAAAGTTTTAGTGTTTCTAAAATTTGCAAAAGCAATTTCACTTATCAATGAAATGTGTTTCTATTCACAATCACATGAAAAAAATCAAAATCCTTTTTTATTATCTAGCTAAACATTGTGAAAATGTTGAAGAGTGCTTTCATTGACTGTTTTTTAATTTTCATGAATAAAATTTGGTCATTTTATTTAGGTGAGATTAGTTACTGAGTCACCATTCATTGAGGCGAGAACGGTGCTGGAGAAACGATGGGACTTCTTCTTTCCTCCCTGAGGGGCTCGTCCATGTCCAATTATGATGGACTCGATTTGCCCCTAGCTCTATAATCCACCCGTATTCCCTAGTTCCTGAAAGTCCTCCTCTCTTGGGCTTAGCCTTCTTTTTCAACTCGAGTCGAGACCTGTTGGGCCCTACCTATCTCTCAAGCCCCTCACGTTTAACAAGTTTATGAATTTTAAAATGTCCAATAAATTTCTATGCTATATCTAATTAGTCGGTTTTTAATAGGTTCAATCTTGGGTTTAGCCTTCTTTTTCAACTCGAGTCGAGACCTGTTGGGCGCTACCTATCTCTCAAGCCCCTCATGTTTAACAAGTTTATGAATTTTAAAATGTCCAATAAATTTCTATGCTATATCTAATAAGTCGGTTTTTAATAGGTTTTTGAATTTTTAGGATTGCATCAACTTATTTGACATTCTTTTTACAAATTTAGGCTTTCTTTACTCATAAGAAACCGGAACGAAAATCAATAGTTATGGGAGTGTTATTTATTTATTTTTCTTTATTATAATTTTTTTTGGAATTGGAGTAAAAACCTCGTAATGTTATTTATTACAACTATTTGGAATCGGAATAAGAATTAGATATATAACAATAATTGGTATATCCCATTTTTTTGTTTTAGCTAACTACAAATACATTAACTAAAAAATTGTGCTAACATTATTTTTAATTAAAATAATAATACATTTTAATTTATTTTATTACTGATAGTGAATATTTTTTATTATAATACTTAATAGCAATGAATTCTATTTTAGAAATTTTATTGATATTAGTTAATTATAATAAAGTAAAATTTTTAGAAATTTATAATATTTTATAATAAAATTAGATTAACTGAGAAAAGTTACATTTAACATTATTAGTAATATAAATAAAAAGGAAAGGGTAAATTTGTAAAATAATTAAAAAAAGTTAACATAGTTCAACGATAAATCTTCGAAATTGTGAGTTTGATTCACACCGATATTAATATATGAGAGAGAAATGATAACATATAAAGAAAAAAATAATCATTTGTAAAAGTATGGTTAACAAAATAAACTGCGAGTATAGGAAAGTACATATTTGGGATATCTAAACTAATATGTGAGATGAAATTGGGACTGGCGGAGTGAAACCTAATTAAGTTCTTTTTTTCCTTTTTTCTTTTTTCTTACATAAATTTTAATATTTGTACTTTCATGTCAATTTTATCAATTTTAAGTATGGTATTTGCAATAACGTATGTTTTCATATCATAAAATCTTTGTTCAAATCATGAACAATAATTCAAATTTAGGGTAGAAAAATAAAAATTTCCAATTTTTAAGGATCAAAATTAAGATTTTACACTAAAAAAATAAAATTCAGAAATTAAAATAGGATTTAAACCATTTATTGTTCCATGAAAAACAAAGTCTTTTAAAATAAAATAAAAATGGAAAATGGAAAATAAATGGAGATTCGAGACAATCGTCAGACGGCAGTGTCGTAAGAATCCCATAGTTACTTTAGGATTGGATTTCTTTCTTCCAAAATCGAACGCCCACCTTCAAATTCCTCGATTCTTCATACTTCGGAATCACCATGACCCAATTCGCCATGGTAACTTCTCCTCCATCTTTCTTCTTCTTCTTCTAATTATTTCTCTTAACCGCCATCTTCTGATTTCGTAAAAAGTTGCATAATTTATCTGTTTGTGCGCGTTGTTTTAATGGGCTCAATCAATTTTTTTAATTTTGATGAATTGAGAGTGATGTACTTGGTAGGTTCTGGATTAGTTTATTTGGGTGGTGCGGATTTTCAGTTTTAATCGTTTTTTTTTTTTCGCTGTGGGACTGCTTTTTATATTTACTTGAGTTTGTAATTTGAGGGTTCAGTGATTTGAGATTTTTCCTCCTGCTGGCTGCTTGATCATTTTTAAGTTTTCTTTTTCATATGTGGAATTTACTCTTTGAAACACGGATGACTAAGTGTTATTCGCCAAATGGAAGTAAATAGTACAAAGGGTTTAAGGAAAATGTGATGCAGTAGTTTTTGGCTCCTTTTTTTGGCTTGATCTTTCTGTATTGCCCTTGGTTAGTACTTCTGTTCAAACAGAAAGGTTATATTTGTAGCATGATATACTGGAAGTTCTGGGAAAGTTGTATAACTTATAAGATAATGTCTGAAAGAAAATGTCATTAAAATCAACATTGGATCTTACATTTTCTGTAACTTTTTATATCTTCAATTCTGCCCCTCTGATCGCCTTCTCTGATCTTCACAAGTAGATATTTTCCTTTTTGATTGGAAAAGCTGAAAAGGTAGATCCTTTAATGTTTCTGTGAAGTTGTTTACTGAAATATGAATAATAATGCTTTTTAATATAAAGAGGTGGATCCTTAGTTGCTAGTACTTGCAGTTACATAATCCTATGTTGTACTCTTTTTTATTAACATTTTATTTTTCTTTCTCCTTATTGATGACATCTGACTCCTCAGGTGGAGGAGTTGGCCTTTCTTGTTAAGGACAACCTCCCTAGCAAGCATCTTATTCTATCCATGGAAGAAACCTTTGTCAACTTTCTTCAGGATGAAACCAGGTAATATGATGATGGTTAAATGATGTTAGTTATTGATTTTAATGATATTCTAAACCCAATGGTCTAAGAGATAAGATAAGCGAAAGGTTATGGGTTCAAATCATGGTAGCAATCTGTTTAGAATGCTAAAATATCATATGAGTTTTTTAAAGTCAAAAGTTGTAGGGTTAAGTTGTCATCTGGTGAGATTAGTTACATGAATAAGAAGCAATTGTTAAAAACAGTTCAAAACCTTATTTGGAAGATACCAAGGAAATGCAGAAATTATGAAAAGTTTCAAGTTACGTCTTGGGAAAATGGGCTGCCCTTCCAATGAATTTGTATAAGAACATATGGGAACAGAAAGAAGGTCATTCATCCCTACTGTGCTATCTTTTTTTCCAATGTTTGGTGTAGTTGTTTTCAATTTTCACATTATTGTTCTTTCCTGTGGGAGAATCTCTTGCAAATTTACATTTCATTGTTCTTTAACCTGTTACTTGTATGGTGATCCCTAACTTCAAATAATATTTTTGATAGCAGTTTAGATGGAATCTTGGAGTTGGAACCAATGGATTCATACAACCGTCTTCTATTACATCGCCTTGCTGATATTTTTGGGTACTTCTTTTTTTCCGCAGTTTATATTATTTGTTTGTTATTTGTTCTAGTTCTTTGTGAGGCCTGAATTCTTAATTTTCTATGTCGAACTTCATTCTGAACTTCCTAAGTTCGTACTCAATAATATTCTTTCCCACTCCTCTCTCAGATTTGCCCATGTATCAGTTGGTGAAGGTGTTGATAGACACTTGGTTCTGGAGCGGTGCCCAGAGTCATCAATGTATGTGAGGAATTCCAAACCTGTCTTTTTTTTAATTATAGCTTAATATTTTCATATTGTAAAATGTTGTTGGTAAAGCATTTTATGGTGAACTGCTAGTTTAGCGATAGAGGGACGTGTATTAGTTAAAACATTAAATCCCCGATATTCAAGGAGTTCGTAACAAGACCTGTTGATGTATATTGAAGCTGTTTCACTGGAATAAAATCATTGCAGTGTACTAATATGATATTGAAGCAAGGAATTTTAACAATTCTTGCGTCCTTCATTGTTTCCTTCTCATTTTAAGGAAAGTATAAAAGGACACATTGTGATAATTGAATAAACAGAAGCCTCATTTTTTTCTATGAACGTCTTCTCCATAGAAAAAGGTTTTACTTTGGTTTGGAGTTGGGCTTTTATGTTCTGTTGTTATTTACAGTTTCTAAATTATGATTCAAAGCAACGCGTCCTTTGTTCCTTTGATCGGCTCCACTAGGGACCCATCTTTGTTTTGAGTTTAGTCTATATAGGAGTGAACAAAATCCAAGCTTTTCCCTGGCTATCCTTGAACCCAAGTATGGTTGATGTACCACCCTCTCTCCCTTGCTATTGTATCGAGCTCTTGACCGCTGCTCTCATTTCAAATGCTACTGGGTTTCCTCCATATGGCTAATTAGAAAAGTAGACTTCTGGAGGCTATCCTTGAACCCAAGTAGGGTTGATGTACCAGTACCACCCTCTCCCTTGCTATTGTATCGAGCTCTCGACCGCTGCTCTCATTCCAAATGCTACTGGGTTTCCTCCATATGGCTAATTAGAAAAGTAAACTTCTGTATGTCCGCTTGGAGCGAGAAATGTTGGATGGGCACACAACATTAGCTATATGGATAGATGGAGTTCTTGTAATTCTTATCCATTAAGTTTTATTTATGACAATAAACACTGTCATCTATTTATTCATCATTGTTCAAACTTCAAGTATTACTTCAAGTATTTCTTAGCTGTCGTGTGATCCAATCTTTATTTCATCTTTTCAAAGAAGGGGAAGAAGCCAAATCATATAACTTAAAGTCAAACAAGGCTTCTTAAATTTACAAACTACGGAACCGTAACGTCATGGCAGGACATTGTGATACTAATAAAGGTCATTTGTTGATTAGCTTATTTATGTTTATTGCAGACCGTCCATTCTTGTGAGTGATATTCTGTGGGAGTTTGATGAGCCTCAAATGTCAACAATACCACACCAACTATTGAAGAGAAAGGAAAACTCTCCTGGTACACTTTCCAATTATTTCATTAAAGTACTGTACACTATGTGAGTAACTAATATCCATTTAATATTGGTGATCGTGATATGTCATTAGAATTACAGTATTTTTTTTCTTTGGAATAAGAAAATCTGCTTTCATCTGGAAGAAACAAACGGAAGAATACAAGAGGGCATAAAAAAAAAGTTCAACTAGAGGGACGCCCAACCCAAAACTAGCTAAACAAAAAAGGGGTTAATTAGTACCTGCAATACTTTCCAATTTGTGCCTTCGGTTACAATTTGATCGTAGGAATGTTCACATATGTATTTCTAATGGACTTGAGGCCACTTGAATGTAGTAGAGGGGATAGTATGAATGTTTAATAAATATTAATTTGTGAAAGCGCCCTAATGGGCTCTTACTCTTTTCATTTCCATTTCTAAAGACATCAAAGGGGGAATAGAGCACTATGGAGAAACGTAGCTGTAGGGTAGAATAAGAGGTCTTCTTGATAAGATTTGATAGGGATTCTGGATTTGAAGATTGAAGTTTGAGGAGGGAAGGAACTATAATAGAATGAGCATGTAAATATCTCTCTTTTGAAAGAAGAATGTTGTTCCATTTTGCACGTGTATGAGGAAGTCCATTTAATGCTGGTTCATCATATTAGAAGTTTCCATAAATATGCTGATTACCTATTCATGGTACTTGCAGATTTACTTTTAAGAGATTGTAAGAAATCAAATTGCCTATATTTGATGTTTTATTTCAGTGAGTGTGACAAAAGCACCTTGTCAACCTTCACTTGAAGAGAGACAAACAGCCTATCTGGCTGTTCGCAAGCGAATTTTCATGATGCACACAGGAGAAGATAGCGAACCTGTGAAGCCAAAGCCACGCTGTGATCCAGTGGTTGCACGCCGCATGATTGCACATGCACTGGGCCAGAGAATAAATTCGTTTTCTGAGGATACAACTTACCATTGCAAAGAGCAAGGAGGTGCAGTTGATAATAATGCACACATCCAATCAAATGATTCAAAGGAGCCTGAGTCTACTGTGAAAGCTGTTAAGAAAACCATTTCACGGTCAGATCAACGTGTGAACTTAAAGAACAGAGGGGATAAGAATTGTAATCCGATTGTGTCGTCGGCAAGGGAAAGAAATGCTGACAAGATTTCTCCGAAGGCAAGTTGTATCGACAATGACTACTTGAAGAGGGAGCATTTAGGAGCTGCAAAGAGGATGTTTTCTCAGGCTTTGGGCAAGCACTGTCGAAAGAACGAATCATTTCAAACTCATTGAGTGGAAGCAGATTAATATGGAATAAGGATTGGGAAGTACTATTGCAGTAGCTCTTGTTTTCTGGCATGGCCTATTGTCCTAACCACAGTTCTTTGAGTTGCCAGGATTACTCATGCCAACAAAAGATCGATAGGAATGTGTTTGTGATGATAAATTTGTCTGTCGTGCATCGCCAAAGTTGATGTATGAAAACTATGGTTGTCGTTGGCGCAGGGCAGATATGAGGCTTATGGCTGCTAGTCTATGTTGCCAAGAGATACACAGTTGGTTAATATGAGAATTTAACGTTATGCTCTCTAGCTTGTGTCTTCCTAGAACTCCTTGGTATTCGACACGTCGATAAAGCTGCGTTGTAGGAGAAGATTGACTTGCGCGGTTCGAGCTAAGTCTCTAGAAAAGATTCTAGTACAATAAGTTGGGATTGGTTCCGTTCACTTCTGAGCTGCACACAACTGAGTTGTTTGTAGGTTGAAGTAAAGGTTTCTAACTTAAATCTGTGTTGTTTTTGTATCCTTTATCTATTATCAGTTGAAGCATAAAATAGAGCATGCCGTGGGTCGTTGTTTACTTGACTGATATTATCGAGCAATTCACTATGTTTTATATGATGGTCTACTGGTTGAATTGAAGCTATATCATTCCCTCTAGTATCATGACTTCATACTAGAAGTATTGGCAATAACTTCCATTAGAATTATGGCCAGAGTATACATGGATTTCAAGAGTCTTTATTTTGTTTTGGGAATTTTGGACCGCAAAAAGTTTGAGAATTTTTTATGGGGAGAATGATTATTATTTGCTCCCTACTTTAGTTGTTAAATATATATGTGGACAATTTTGGTTCTTAGGTTTATGTCGGTGTTTATTTGATTTTTGAAGTTTTAAAATGGATAATTTAGTCTTTAAAATTTGAAAAATAGTTCTACAATCTAATAGATCGTTGAATTCATTGTTAGTTGATCTAATAGAATGCTTAAATGTTAACATGGAAAATTAGAAGGATAAAATTAAAATAAACTTGAAGCAAAAATTATACGGAGAAATACCATCATTCTTACGGTTATGTTATTTTTCAAACGTTAGGTACAAAAGAGCGTTCTATATTTTTTCGTTATTTTTGGTATTTTTGGTTGCAAGAAGATACTAATAAAATCAGTCTTAGTTCTAGAAGTTAAAATAGTTTTTAGAATGGGCTGATTTCAATACCTCTAAAATATATAAAGGAATGTAATTATTAGATGCGCTTTATTTTTAAATATGAGCAACAAAAAACGAATGCTTTGAATTAATTTTTTCATATCCAATTAGTAAAGTACAAATTAATTTGAAAATGTAGTAGTTTTAAGTTAATAAAGGTAAGAAGAGAATAAAAAGGAAATATGATCACAAGTGATTTCTTTTTCAAATAAGTTGGGAAAATAATAAAGAAAAGTTATCCAAAACTATACACTAGTTATCTGAACCTTTTATTTTGGTAAATTTCATTAATGGAGTTCTTAAACTAAAAATGGGTTCAAAATATCAGATTAAAAATAATTGTAAGGCATACTCGTGCCACAACCTTCCTTTGATAAAACTTGGAATTAACGCAAATAAATTAAGATACTATTTTCTACGGTGTATTTCTTTTTTTCCATCTACTTTTAAAAGTATTTTCAAAATCTAAGCTAAAATTTAAAAACTACAAAAATAATTTTAAAAACTTTAAAAACTTGCTTTTATTTTTTAAATTTGGCAATGGTTCAAATTTTTTCTTTAAAAAGTTAAAATATACTAAAGAAATCGTAAGTAAATAAGCATAATTTTAAAAAACTAAAAACTAAAAACGAAATCAAATGAGACCCTAATATTTTGAGGAATCAAGTAGTGATGTTTTTCACACATCAATTGGATGTGAAAACATTTCATTCTTTTTGCATAATCTCTTTTAATGGGAAAAAAAAAAACCCTAAAATTTAAACGACCCATGTTAGTTATTGTAGTGAAATTCTAGCAGTAAGCAATTGAAGTCCTTTAGTTCATACACTAATAATGCAAGGTGTAATCTTAAGCAGATTACAACACCAGACACAAAGATACGTTTCCTTTCACCAGCAGTAGCACATGTTCTACTCATTGTACAAACAAATGTTAATATCATTACAACAGAGTTAAGTACATAGGCATGATCTCGCTCTGCCATCCGAGCGCCAGCAAAGAACGAACAACGTAAACAAAGATGCTACAGCATAAAGTGATTGTGGTAATTGTACATATTAGGAATCATCTACTAGCAAACCTAACAGGAAAACGGCGAGATGGATGAAGAAAAACTATCACAAGAAAATACGATTGTTGTTTCGGAGCCATTTCTCGCCGTTCCTTGGCACAAGTGGACCAATCTCACGAGACATTGTTTATGATTCGACTTTCAGAAGACCTGGTTGCAAAGTTCACGAGGAGATGTTGAAAGAAAAATCCCCACATCCTTGCGAGAACCTTGATGGAGGTTACTGAAGTGCAGTATCAGAAGTAAACTGTTTGCTTCAATATACAGACACTCTATGTTTTATGCTCGGTTTTTGGCGTGGAGTTGGTTGCTATAGCACGAACCTCAGATTGAGTGGACAATAGCTTTTCTCTAAGAATTACATTATACTCGTACAAACTTTTCATGTTCTTCAAGATATCAAACATGTCGATATCAGAACTATCGCTAAACTCTGCATCAGAAAATTTAAAAATGACTCTGAGCATGGTCATTCAAAGCAGAAACAATGTCACAAATCCAAAGGATGAATGAGTACTTTTTCATCATTCAAGTATTGCAATGAATAACATTTTTCAAGACTAATTAAAATTCCAACCCTTCCTCTCCTCTTGTCAAAACAGTAATAACATTATGTCTCTTGACAAAAAAATGAAAGATATGGAGGGGAAGAGCAGGAACGTCAGTTATCATTCTTGAAAAAAATGGTAGTTACCTATTGAGGGCGGTGGGGGAATAAAATCTTCAAGATGAGAAAAGTCTCCAAGTTGTGAAGAATCTCCCTCGTATGAGACGGTCAAGCTTTGCTTCCCTTCGTAGGTAGAACCAAGTACATGATGTTTCAGAGGCTGGAAGAAAAACATGTACATCAGAACTATAAGTGATTCGATTTGTATCTTCAATACATTTAGCAAGTTTTACCCCAGCAACATGGATTGTGGTTATATTAAGTGGCATGTAGGATATGCAAATCAGGGTGGGAACTAAGTATATTCTCAATATTCATGAATTTATTCTGAAGCTACTTGAGATATCTATTTATTTGATCGACCAATCTAAATTTTTCAAAATGACCTCATAATTCATAGATCATAAATTTTGTTCTGTATCTAGAAATTTACCATATGAATGTCAGTAACCATATGTCTGGCAGAGTAGCTAATTTTATAAATAAGAAACAAGAATTTCTTAAAGAATTATGAGGGGGCAAAAGAAAAAAAGATAAAAGCCACGCGCAAACTAGCAAGTAGACTCAAATTACTCAGTAAAACGAATAATAATGGTATCAATTTGTAGTAAGAAATCTAAAGAGGTTTGTTGACATGGTCTAAACCATAAACCACCTCCCACTCAATAACATTCACTAGAGCCCCCGTATTCATCTCAAGCCAAAATTATCTACAAATTAGGAAAGAGAACTAGCTCTCCAAAGAGATTTTCTTCCATCCACTTGCTGCAATGTTAAACAGGGACAGGTTTTAATTGCTCCATTCTTAGCTGCACCTTAAGATTTGCGAATCAAGAAACAATCTATTGTCTTTTGAAGCAATGTCAAAGATGACTTTAAATCAATAACTCAAGAAGGGATGTGGTTCGAAAGAGTTCCAATGGAACAAAGCGTTTCTATAAGAAGTCTTATGAAGATGATGCATGACAACCAAGCTACCATCAACTGTCAAGAATTTTGTACATCATGACTGCACAAAACATGTCAAGATTGATAAAGACTCCGAGAAAATCAACAAAGAGATCACCTCCCTTTTCTACTTACTTTTAAGTCTTTAAATGATGGAAACTCTACCCAATCCAAACATTAAGGACTGAAGTCCAAACTTGGCTAAAATTAAAAAAACATACATCAAGCTTGAGAGGGAGTGTTGAGTTACAAGCCCCTTCGCTCATTTTAGTGACAGAAGATGGTGATGACAAAAAATAATCAATAAATGGAGGTGGCTGGCGATCAAAAATTGGCATAAGATTAGTAGATATAGGACGAATGAGGATTGATGGCATGGTATCTCATGAATATACACTGTTTTATGAACTTGCCTCCTTTTGAAAGAGGAATCAACTAACCTCCTAGAAGAGGGACCTTTATCCATCTTTGGAGTTCCACTTGCAATTTATCAATAAGAGGTTCAATCTTTGTAGTTCCATTTTCAGCTTACTAATAAGAGGTTCCAGAAGCTCGAGGACTTCAGGTTGCCACCACGAGGAAGACCGGGGGATACTTAGAAAGCCATTGTCTGAACTTCCAATTACATAATGCTGCTACCTGTTGGTTCTCAAGTTCTTTTCAGTTGAAGGCCAGAAATTGTTTTGAGCTTATGAACTTTTAGACTATGCTTATTCAAAGACCTGGATTACCGATTGCAAAAATGGTTTTCAACTTTGTTAGCAACTAGACCTGATGCTTAGGGCAAGGTGTTATACATGTTGATAGTGGTTAAATAACCTTTTACGGCTTTGCCCTTTGTGTTGCCAAGGGGTGGGTTGTTCAAAAGGATTTCCCATTCTTCCATCAAATAGTCTGATTTTTCCCAAATACTCGGGTTCAAATAATCCATGGACTCGCTGTTTGCTTACTGGCATATTCCATGTTCAAGTTGTCCACCAGCGTTGGCAGTTATTTGAAATCCTCCCTTTACAGATAAAAGACGAATTACCATGGCAAGCAGGTCTATCCACCATTTTGCGTAATATATATATATATTTATATATATATATATATACATATATGTAATTGGGAGTTAGAGCTTTGCTCCCCTGTACCCAGGGACACCCATGCCCACCCCAAGGCCCAGACCCGAGAGACATCAAGGGTTTTTAGTATTAAGCTCACCAGAAAGTTCGAACTTGAGACCTCTAAGCCAGTATGACCAAGAGACTCTAAGCCCTAACCAACTGGGCTGCCCCTTGGGGGCCCATTTTGCATAATATTTTGCTGGAAAGAAGCAGAAGAAGGTTAGATGGGCTAAAGAGACGGATTGTAATACAGCCTTTTTTTTTTTTCGAGTGGTGAGTGAGAAGAGGAGGAATACCATTACCTCTTTAGAAAATACTGCAAGTGAGACTTTTAATGGGGACAAGGAGATAGAGGACGAGGTTATTTCCTTTTTTCATCTCTTTATGCCCTGGAGGTCTCCCTGAACCTTTTCTAGATGGGCTTGATTGGGTCCTATTTCTGTGAGCTCTAGAAAGGAATTGGAAAATAAGGAAGGTGTCAAGATGGTGTTCGAGTTTGATAGGAATAAAACTCTAGGTCCAAATGGTTTCTCTGTGACCTTTTTTCGAAGATAATTGGGATTGCAGGGGCCTCTGGAAGGTCCTTAGTGAGTTACATGAGAGGAAAATCTTGGATAGCTCGCTGCATGATACCTCATTTCTCTTATCCCTAAGAAAGAGAAGGAAATGAGGGTTAAGGATTTTAGACCGATCAACTTGGTTACGAGTGTGTATAAGATGTTGGTTAAGATTTTGGCTGATGGGCCCAGGAAAGTTCTCCCCAAGCCGATTTCTGATTTCCAGGATGCCTTTGTTGCAGGAAGCAAATCCTAGACCAAGCTCTCGAAGCCAATTGAGGCAATTAAGGACTATGGATCTCGTAAGCAGGAAGGGGTGAATCTTAAGATTGATTTTGTAAGGCTTATTGAGACTTTCTAAATAAAGTGCTTTGGAAGAAAGATTGATGGTTAAGGGTATATTTGGTTGGAAACTCAGATTATTTGTTTTCAGATTCACTGAATCAAATGAATTCAACGAATACGCATTTGACAGGATTTTGGATATTCATTTTTTAAAACTGTTTTCGGATTCTGTGATCCAAATAATAGAAATTCTGAAAACGACTTTTTTATGTTTTCAGTGTTTTCAGATTCAGAATTTGAAATTTTGAAGATGATATATTACTTCATATTATAAACTCATTTTATGTTTGTTAAAATTAAAACATGTAAAATATAATGTAGGGAAATTGGTTGCCGGATGTTGAGAACTTTTGGACAGGATTCTTCTTTCACAGCTTGTCACTGAAGTCTGTATTGGTTGATTAAAACCAAAAGCCGAAAATGCTCCCTCCTCTCTCACCCTCCCCCCTCCACTACCTAGCTTCCCCCTCTCTGGTGCCCCTTTCCGGTGAGTTTTTCAGGCCATAGCCTTCTGCTTTCCTTGTATTCCCCCTTAAGTAGTCAACAGCAAGTGGTTCTGAGATTCACACAGTTTATTCAGAATGGAAATTAGCAGTTGTCGTATTGATGATTCATTTTTTTGCATTTGGATTGAAAATGACATTTTTATAATAGAAGATGTGAAAAGAAATGCCTTGATGACATTGCATTCGACGCAATTCTTATGGTTCGAAAAGCATATGAAGGAAGTTACTCAGCAACCGATCTTTGCTTCGTTATTTTTCCAGCTTCGTGATGATTATGGACAATGTCGTATTCAGAAGTTTAGAACTAATGGGAATTGGTTCTTGGAGTGGGTGTTATAGCCCTCCACAGGTGGTCGAAAGAATCTTATCGTCCCTGCTGGTTCGAAGAATGATGGCTGGAAAGTTTTCTGGAAGATGCTGAAGACTTTCTCGGTTAGCTAAAACGTTAGTGAAGGCCGGTTGCTCTATCCTTGACAAGAACGCTGTTTTAGATGGGAATACGATAGTTCCAACGAATACTAATGAAAAGGACTTGGTAGTACAGAAGAAGCATTCAAGAACCGAAAGGTCCTATGCCGAGGTGGTAGCCGGAAGAGGAGAATTTGCATCTGACAAGTCCCTTGACAGCTTTCGAAGCATTGCAGTAGAACCTAGGAAGCTTAAGACAGTCCATACCCAAGGCTATTGGGTTCAAAAAGAAGCTGAGGTATTAGAATTGGATTGGAATCGCCTAATGGTTGTCTCTAAGGCCTGTTCACATGATGACTGGAAGGCGATCACCAGAGCTTTAAAAGAGAAATACACACTTGACTGTGTGATAAATCCCATCATGGTTGATAAGGGTCTTTTGAAGTTCACAGGTGATAGATTTCTCAAGCCTTGTGAGATTTCCGGGAAATGGAGGAGGATAGGGAATTTTCATTTAAAATTAGAAAAGTGGAGCCCTTATTTGCATAACAGAAGCGATTACACTCAAGGTTACGGGGGCTGGTTAACCATTAAGGAACTACCTTTGTACTACTGGACCAGTTCAACCTTTGAAGCCATTGGAAGAAAATGTGGTGGGTTGTTGGAAATTTCTTCAAAGACTCTTAATATGTTGAACGCCTCAGATGCTTTTATCAAAGTTAAACCTAATTCTTGTGGTTTTATCCCGGCCACCGTGACTATTGCTGATGAGAAATATGGATCCTTTGATATTAGGATTTTCGGTAGTCGCCTTCCAACACCAATGCCTTCGGCTGATGCAAGCCTAGATTATGAATCATTAACAAACCCTTTGGACGTTGAACGATTTCGAAGAATTTTGGAAGATGAACAGACAAATTCTCCAAGTTTTGAAGTGGGAGATGAAGGGTCTCAAGAGGTAGAAGCAAACCCAATTATGGAAACAGAAGTTGGATTGGCGGCGACTATTTGCAATTCCGAGGTAAGGGATTTGATTTGTGCAGGCGAAAATTCGGCGATATTTATGGAGATTGATAATATTATTATGGATGCAGTGCTGGATTTTCCAAATCAGGAGGTAGAGAATTCGAAACAGCCTATAGAGAATCCTGACAGTCAGTTGGAAAATATTGAGAATTTGGAAAGACCTTCAATTACGACGAATGATATCCTCGAGGATGCAGCCTTTATTGAAGAGAGAGTAATGAACTTTAATGAAGAAAGAGAAAAGACTGATATGTTGGCCAATGAAATTACGATTTCGGCAGATTTGAATTCCTCTTTTAAAAACAAAACAGATGGAGATTTAGAGAAAAGAGCCAAGGAAACTCTTATTTTAAATTCAGTAATCCCGCCGATAGCGCTCTATGACAAATCATCACATAATCGTATCCCACCATTGCCCTTTTCCTATTCAAGGAAAAAATCAAAATCTAGATTGACCAAGGATCTCGGTCTTATTTATTCAAATCAGGAGACTATCTCGATGTTAAATAAGGGGACCAATGAAGAAGAGGAACTTTCTGAACTACCGCCAACTAATTCAAATCCTAAAGATGATCCAAACCCTTGTATTATACAACGGAGTTTGCGGAATTCTTTTAATATGGGAAGTGAGCAGGATCTGGACAAGAAAGAGAAAATTAGTAATTTTCCATACCTAAAATTCGGCTGCATTTATTCAACCAAAAAGCAGCCATCTGAATTAAATATGACTGAATCTTTATTCTCGGATGATGAGGAAGGTCTAAACATTAGCATCAGTAGTCAGGATTCTCCACCTTTTTTGGATATTCACGCAGAATATGCAACGGATCTTGCTGAATTTTCCTTGAATGGTGAGTTGACTAATCTTTTCGACCCTCCCCTATTTTCTCCAGCTACACAAGACAAGTCAGTTTTTTGTGGGGACCCTCCGAATATTGAGGGTGAAATTCAGATTCCTTCCTTCTTTGACTCGGTTGGAATTGCTCTCTCACCTGTTAGGAAAGATTGATGAAGATACTTTCCTGGAATGTCCGAGGCCTTCGTGATTATAAAAAAAGGCTGAAAGTTAAGAAGATGATATTGAAACTCAATCCAGATGTTGTAATGCTTCAGGAGAC
Source organism: Momordica charantia (assembly GCF_013281855.1). Lineage (NCBI taxonomy): Eukaryota > Viridiplantae > Streptophyta > Magnoliopsida > Cucurbitales > Cucurbitaceae > Momordica > Momordica charantia. Next base: position 29,557,918 of record NW_028275166.1, read on the forward strand.
AAAGTTACAACAGATTGACAAAGAGACAATTAAATCGTTATGGAGCTCTAAAGATGTAGCGTGGGCCAGCATTGAAGCAGAAGGTTCAGAAGGTCGATCGGGGGGGATTCTTACCCTCTGTGATGAGACTAAAATTCAGATTCGGGAAGTATTAGACGGCAGCCATTCAGTGTCAATCTCCATCTCATTCTTTAATTTAAAGGAAATTGTTATAACTAACATCTATGGTCCAACTGATTACAAAAGTCGGAAGCATCTGTGGTCAGAATTGCGAAATATATCCGGCTTTAGAGACAAATACTGGTGTATGGGGGGAGATTTTAACATCACAAGGTGGGTATCAGACAGGTCTTCATGAGGTAGAATAACAAAAGGAATGAAGAGATTTAATAGTATAATTGAAGAATTAGAATTGATGGAAATTCCACTTTCTAATGGCAAGTACACTTGGTCGAAAATGGGCAACAATAGTACTCATTCATTACTGGACAGGTTCTTTGTTTCGCAAGATTGGGACACTCTCTTCAGCAACTCTAGTGTAAATAGAGTGGAACGAATAACGTCTGACCATTTTCCTATTGTTCTTGATGCTGGGGATTTTCATTGGGGCCCCTCTCCCTTCAGGTTCTTTAATTCCTGGCTAGAAGATAAGAATTGTGTTCGAATAATTGAATCCAAGCTCTCAGAAGATGTATCTTACGGCTGGGCAGGGTTTGTAATATCTTCAAAGCTTCGTAACGTAAAATCTTCACTTAAAATTTGGCATGCTCAGAATGAAAAGCAGCGAAAGGAAGCGGAGGATAAAATAGTAGCTGAAATATCCTTATTGGATATTAAGGATGAGAATTTTGGTCTCTCCTTGGATGAAATCGAACGAAGAGGTTCTTTGAAGACAGACTTACTTAATTTGTATGTAAGGGAGGAGCAAAACTTGATACAAAAAAGTAAGGTACATTGGCTGAAGGCAGGGGATGAAAATAGTAATTTTTTTCATAGATTCTTAGCTGCCAGCAAAAGGAAGGCCCGGATTTCTGAGATTAAGGATGGAAATGGTGTATCTCTTGTTAACCAAAGAGAAATTGAGAAGGAAATCTCCAGCTTTTTCGACGCCTTGTACTGTAGTGAAGGAATTTCACGTTTTACTCCAAGAGACATCTCTTGGAGGCCTATCTCTTGTCAAGACAGTAGCTGGTTACAAAGGAATTTTGAGGAAGCTGAGGTTTGGTCTGCTCTAAAAAATTTGGGAAGAAATAAGGCGCCAGGGCCAGACGGATTTACCATTGAATTCTTCATCAAATTTTGGCAGCATTGGAAAGGAAATTTTATGCGACTTTTTGCTGAGTTCTTTCGAAATGGCCAATTGAATGCTTGTGTTAAAGATAATTTCATTTGCCTTATTCCTAAGAAAGATTCAATGGAAAAGGTAAAGGACTTTAGACCAATAAGTCTTTCAACCTCCACTTATAAAATTATAGCCAAAGTTCTCACCGAGCGCCTCAAGAAGGTGATCCCTAGCACAATTTCTATGAACCAGAGTGCTTTTATTGAAGGAAGACAGATCCTTGATCCGGTGTTAATTGCAAATGAACTTGTAAATTTCTATAAAGTCAAGAAGAAGAGTGGTTGGATGTTAAAACTTGACTTAGAAAAAGCCTTTGATAGAGTGGATTGGGATTTTCTTGGTGCTGTCCTGCAAAAGAAAGGGTTTGGAGAGAAATGGATTAGCTGGATTAATGGTTGCATCAGAGGGACAAAATTTTCAGTATTCATCAATGGCCAACCGAGAGGAAGAATCTCAGCTTCTAGAGGTTTAAGGCAAGGAGACCCTCTCTCTCCTTTCCTTTTTCTCTTAATCAGTGATGTGCTTAGTAGTTTGTTGGATCGCCTACATGAAAAGGGTATTTTTGAAGGTTTTACTGTCGGCAGAAATCATGTTCATGTTTCTCATCTACAGTTTGCAGATGATACTTTGTTGTTTTGTAAGGATGATGATGATATGTTGGAGATTCTTTTCGATACTATTAAGTCATTTGAATGGTTGTCTGGCCTAAAAATAAATTGGGATAAATCATCATTATGTGGAATTAATATTGATACCCAAAAAGTAGCGTTGTTTGCTGCAAAGTGGAATTGTAAAATTGAACATCTGCCCATTATGTACTTGGGGCTTCCTTTAGGTGGAAATCCAAAGCTTGAAGCCTTTTGGTTCCCTATTAAGGACAAGATCCTAAAGAAACTCGATAGATGGAAGCGATATCAATTATCTAGAGGAGGTAGACTGACATTGTGCCAAGCGGTGTTGGGTAGCATCCCTTTGTATTACTTATCGCTTTTTCAAAAGCCTGGACATATCAGCAAGCAATTTGAAAAGTATATCAGAAAATTTTTTTGGGGAGATGGTTCAAATGGGTCTTTAAATCATTTGGCTCGATGGGATTTAGCTTCTCGCCCTAGTGCAAATGGTGGCTTGGGCATTGGTATGTTATTGAATAAGAACCATGCTCTTCTTGCGAAATGGGGTTGGAGGTTTAGTTTGGAAACTTTTGCGCTATGGCGCCGGGTTGTGGCCAGCATTTATGAAACAGATTGTTTTCATTGGAACACTCTGGAAAAGAATAATTTGGGGTGTCGTAGCCCTTGGAACAACATTCAAAATCAGTGGAAAAAGGTACAGAAATTCTCTTCATTATCAGTAAAAAATGGCAAACGTACTTTGTTTTGGCATCACTTGTGGTTGGGCGAGTCTTTTTTAAAGGACAAGTTTCCACTTATGTTTCGGGTTTCCTCGAACCCCTACCTTTCGGTTCATGAAGCTTGGGATTCAACCACCTCCTCTTGGAGGATTGAAGTTAGAAGGTCGCTAAAAGATGGAGAATTTGCTGAATATATTGAATTATTGGACAATCTGAATTTGGTTTTGTTAAATGATGATGAAGACAGACTTTCTTGGAATCTGAATAAAAATGGGACTTTTTCTGTCAGCTCCTTATGTAACTCTAAGGCTCCCTTTGCTGCATTACCACGAGATTTTTGCTCAAAGCTTTGGAATTCTGGTAGCCCCAAGAAGGTTAATGTCCTTACATGGATTCTTATGTTTGGCAAGGTCAATACAGCTGAAATTATGCAGAAAAAGATACCATATATGTTTCTCCAGCCATCTGCTTGTGTTTTTTGTGTAAACTCAAGTGAAAATCAGCTGCACACTTTCTTTTTCTGCCCATTTGCAGCAACCTGTTGGTCTGCCTTTTTTGGTATCTTCAATCTACCTTGGGTTATGGACAAGTCAGTCTCGAACTTGGTTTTTCAGTTGCTGTTTGGCCTACACATGAATCCTAAAGCTACATTACTTTGGGTCAACGGTCTTAAAGCCCTTATTTATGAATTATGGTTCGAGCGCAATCAAAGGACCTTCGAAGGGTTAAAAAGGCATCCGTTGGAATGTTTTCACATTGCCAAATTCAAAGCTTCTCAATGGTGTGCTCTTTCCAATCTTTTTGTCAATTACTCACCTAGCATGATTGATTCTAATTGGGATGCTTTTAGCTCTCCTTTGTAATTTTATTTATTTTCTTTCAACTTTATGTTTTATCTTTCTCACTCCTTTGGAGTTTGTATCCTTGAACATTTTATGTTCCTTTTCATTTATCAATGAAAAGTTCGTTTCCTGTTCAAAAAAAACATGTAAAATATAATGTATTCTAAATTATATAACCTTGTAAAATAATAATTAATACAAAATTCATTAAAAAAAATGTTAATAAATTAATTGATATAAGTTTAGATTAAACTAAAATTTAGTTTGCAACTACTTCTAGTTTACAAATATATTATTAAACACACATTGAACAATTTTTTAAACTGAGATTCAATTACCAAATCTACTACCAAACATATATCTGAAAACATTGAAAACAAAGAATACAACTCTGGTTTTCAGATTTCTGTTTTCTGATTACCAACCAAACGCACCCTAAATTCTCCAAATTAATGGTTAAATTCTCCATTCTTGTTAATGGGAAGCTGAAATGCAGAATCCTTGCTTCAAGAGGGCTGCGTCAAGGAGATCCTCTCTCTCCTTCCCTGTTTTCTGTTGATTGTGGACGTCCTGAGCAAAGTGGTCTCGAGGTGGGTTGACTAGAGGGTTTTCGAGTGGGGAGGGATAGATTGCGTTTGTCTTGCCTTAAGTTTTCCGATAACACAATCTTTTTTTTGCTCCCACAAGGAAGAGCTTTTTTTGTTAATCTCAACCGCCTCTTAGGTTGATTTCAAGTTTGAAGATCAATAGAAGTAAATGTTTTGTCTTAGGCATTAACTTCGATCATTCTAAATTGGCCAGGTGGGCAATGAGGTATGGTCCCTCCCTTCGTCTTAGCTGGCCCTTCCCCTTGGGCCCAGTAATAGATCTTTGTCATTCTGGGCTCTTCTTGCAAAAAAAAGTGTAGAAGTGCCCTTCTTTGTGGAAAAAGTGTTTCTTCTCTCAACAAAGACTATTCCTTATTCGATTCCTTATTCAATATGTTTTAAGTGGAATCCCAACCTACTTTCTATCTTTGTTTAGGATCTCTAGATCTATCAATAAGAGCTTCGAGAAACTCCTGGATCCAAGCTTTGGGGCAGGAACGGGCCCCAAACATATGGGAGCAAAGTTTCGATCCCGATTATCAAGAAAAATAAATAAACAAGAGCTTCGCGAAAATTACTTGGGACTTTCTTTGGGAAGCGGTTGATGAAGAGAAAGAGTCTCATCTAGTCAATTAGGGGTTGGGGTCTAAGCCTTTGGATCAAGGGGGTTTAGGCATAGGCAATGCAAAACTAGCAATGAAGTCATGTTGGCCAAGTAGTTATGGCATTTCTTGCAGGAGTCAAATTCATTGTAGCATAGGGTTATAGTGAGTAAGTATGGTTCTCATCCTTTTTAATGGGCAATAGGCTGGGGTTCTAAAGGCACTTCTAGGAATCTGTAGATAGTTGTCTCTTCCGATATTTCCTTCTTTTCTCAGTTTTTGTATTGTTTTGTGGGGGATGGGAATACACTTGAGGAAAGACCCTTTTGCTTCATGTGTCCTCTTTTGTATCATCTTTCATCCATGAGAAGTCGACCAATCTTCAATTTTGCTTTCTCTAGGCAACACTTCTTCGTTAGTTTTTGGTTTCTGCCGTCATTTGTTCAATAGAGAGACATTGGATCTTGTGACTTGCCAGTCTGTATCTCTCTGTTTGGGATTGTTTGTTTCAGGCTTTTGGGGCTTACTTTGTTTGCTCGAGAGAGTGTAGTTTGATGTTGGCGAAGGCTCTCCTTCACCCTCCGTTTTGGGGCATTTTTTGTGGTGTGCACGTTTTTGTGCTGTTTTGTGGTGGCTATAGAACAAGAGAAATAACAAGATCATTACAGGGTTCAAGGGACCTTGGGAGGAGGTTTGGGCTCTTGTTTGGTTTCATGTTTCTCTTTAGGCCTCAGTGTCCAAAGATTTTTTTAATTACCCATTAGTTTGATTTTGTTATATTGGAGCCTCTTCTTTTAGTTTGGCTCCTTTTGTTGGGATGTCTTATTGTTTGCTCTTTTGTATTTTTTTATTCTTCTCAATGAAAGCATGTTTTTTTCATTATTAATTTTAAATAATAATAATATTATTAAAAAAAATATTTGGGATGAGAAACTTTAAATTGACAAAAAAGGAGGAACAACCTAAGGGCTAGGGTCGAGGAAACCCCACCCAAAAGATCTAAGTAAACACTTCCCAATTGCTCATGAACAAGGAAAGGTTGTAATACAAAAAAAATTTCTATAATTGGTGCACCACCAAGAAGCAGTGTGCTGTACATTTCTACAAAAAAAACTCAAAAGTAGAAGAGTTATCCTCAAAAACTCGGGAGTTCCTCTCTAGCCATAGGTGCCACAGCAAAGATCTTGAAGCACAATTCCATAGGAATCTAGTCGTTTTGGGAAGCATCCACCCATGAAGAACTTCAGAAAGCCAATCATCTATCTGTTTAGGGAAACAAAAAGACACCACAATCCGCCAAAAAAAACCAGCTCTGAGCTGCAAACCTGCAGTGCATGAAAAGGTGGTCTATGCTCTCATTACTACTTGTACAAAGGCTGCAAGCCGAGGGGGAGATCACCCAATTTCTACACCTTTTTTGGATCATATCATGAGTCTTGAGACTTCTGTGGGCTAGAGACCACAGAAAAATCTTCACCTTCTTAGGAGCTTTAAAACTCCAAATCACCGAAATAAGGGGAGTTTTCAGGGAGGCGTTGCACTCCACCATTTTCTCAAGTGTTGATAGTCGGATGAGGTTGGAGGTTGGGCACATTTTAACCTCTTCTATGAGTTTAAACTTCTGGTCATCCTTTTTTATCACCAATAGTTGGAGCTCCTTTTTGCAATTTCTTATCACTCCCATAATCGTGGACCAAGTTCATTTTTCTTTTTCCTTAATCTCCCATATGTAAATATTGTATCTTCTTGTTTCCTAGTAAGATTTTTTCCTCCTTTGTCTTAGCCTTTTGTTACTATTGATACTTGTTTCCATATCCTAGGGTTGTCAAGTTCATTTTTCTTTTTCCTTAATCTCCCATATGTAAATATTGTATCTTCTTGTTTCCTAGTAAGATTTTTTCCTCCTTTGTCTTAGCCTTTTGTTACTATTGATACTTGTTTCCATATCCTAGGGTTGTCGCAATGTTTAGAAGATGAGAAATAAAGTGAATTTGTTTTCATTGCAAAATATATAATAAGGAATTAACTAAGATATCATATTTACTCACATAACAGCTTGAGATTTTCAGATTAAAATAGTGATTTAACATGTAGCGCCAAAAGTTCAACGAATATAAATTGAAGAAAAGAAATATCATCCTCTGAGGGTTCAGTTTTTATTATTGGGATGATATTCACAAGTCTGGAAAGTTGAAGCAATTTGAAAGAGGATGAAATTGAGGAATTAAGCATGTTGTTGGCAAGTTAGGCAGTATCCTCTTTATCAAATGAAGAAGATTCTAAGTTCTTGACAAGGCATTTATCCTTTTCCTACCATTTAGTTAAAGAGGAGTACTCGGCTATTTGGAAAACTAAGAGCCCTAAGAAAGTTAATGTTCTATCCAGGATTATACTTCATCCAGGCTTAAATACGGTGAAGGTTCTTCAAAGGAAGCTCTCCTCAATTTTACAGCCTTCAGTGTGTTTATTATGTTTTGGAGATGGTAAGAAGATCATCTCTTTTTCTCGTATTTTTATGGTACTGGTTGCTAGGTTTCTGTTATTAAGATGTTCAAAGTGCAGTGGATTTTTGACAATAATGTAAGTAGAAATGCTCTCAGTTGCTGATTGGACCAGTATTACCCTCTGGAGCAAAGCTTTTATAGATTAATGCGGTCAAATTCATTTTTTTTTAAATTTGGTTTGAAATGAATGAAAGCATATTTGAAGACAAAGCTAGCCATGTTCAAAGCTTCACAATTTGTTTAGCCATTATTTCCTTCGAGCAATATTTGTATGAATTGGGATGCTCTTATAGAGCCTCATTTGAGCTTTGCCTTTCGCATTTTTCTTTTTTTTTCACTCATTTTTGGGTCCGTCTCCTTTGAACATCTTTTTCACTGTATGTATCTTGTTTTAAAAAAATAGTTAAAATTTTCATACTAATTGGCAAGAAAACTCACAAGCTCTTGTTTGGTTGCTATCATTCTCATTTCCTGGTCGGTAGCTCTTGCCTCCGGAGATTTCATATCTTGATTAGCGTTCTGCATATGATAAGTCTAATCAATTTTGAAAGAGCCAAGAGGCGAGAGAGAGGGAGAGACTTGAAGGGACAATTTCAGAAAATAAATAAGCTCGTGCAGATGTAAGATAACAGAACATTACCTTCTTCGTAGATCCATTTACTTCTCTCTTAAAACTGAGAGCAGTACTGCTACTATTCCTTAACCTTCGGTTGCGTGATGATCCACTCTTACTTGATTGAACCATGCAGTTGCCGCAACCTGTTGTTGACGGATCATAATAATCCTCCAGTGTACTACAGCCCCATGTATACGTTACATATTTCCTCAACTAGAAAGTAATACAAGTCAGCTTGGTACCCATCATAATTCAAGAATTTTTTAATTTCAAAAAGCAACTATAACTCTCCACCCAAGACAGCCTCGTTGGCAAGGGCTTGTGAATCTAGGCCTTGAGACGAACGTGGGTACCCTAATATAGGAGAGCAAAGCTCCGATTCTGGATCATAAAAAAACTATATCTCTCTTAACCCACTAATTTCTAATTATTGCTAGCCATGCCTAGGCCCCAAGATTACCCTACGCCCAACAATACCACCTCACACAGAGTTGGGATAAATTCGGTTTTTTTCTTCTTTTTTTTTCTCTCTCTCTCTCTCTCTTTTTTTTTTGGGCTTAAAAAACTAGCACTCGGTGAGTCTTTCCTTTGGTACTAAAATAATTTCCCTCACTTAAAGTAAAACAGAACAGGAAGACACTGACTAGTATATCAAATAACTTGAGGAGAGAAAAAGATGAAGAAGAAACACCTTATTCCAATGTTCTTGTGCTTTTCTTCTATTTCTAATTTTACGCAAAACACTGTCTTCGTTGCGGAGCCTTTTAATTCTGTACTCGCACTACAAAACAAACCAAGTTAGGGAAGTGAAACAATTACTCGATCTCAAAGAAAGAAGCGAGAATTGGTTCCAGTGATATAGTATATGCCTAATGAGACACAGAAACTGGAAGGGACTAAAGCTCCACCTCCCATAACATCGGTCATTTCTCATATAATTTTCTTTTTATTTCAAACTAAATCAATATCAATGACAAGCTCACTTATGGAACAATGTCTGACACCATGATGACAACGTATAATGAGTGTTGCATTTTTATTAAAATATATATATATAAACCAGTGCTGTGTACGCTAGTTCTTCCAAAATGAGAAACTGGAAGAGGAACATCATGGTTGTATCATAAAGAGTTGAGAATACAAAAGGTAATAACTTTTGGGAAAGCTTCTCTTGTAACTATAGCTCAAACCACAAGCAATTCTTGTGCAACTATAGCGTCCTCATGATTATTAATGATTGGAAAGCTTTCATTGTGTAGTTTTCTTTTGGACGAGGGATTCCTCTACCCCGGCCCCCACTTCTTTGGCCCTTTTTGTTAATGTATCCTGATGTTTCTTATCAAACAAAATCATTTTTTTTGGGGAAAAGCCATACCTGCACCAGAAGGTAGAAGAAAATGCCAACACTAATGCAATATAGGCCACCAAGATCTGCAAGAAAGCTAACTGCATAACAAAGAAATTGTAGGACCAACACAATGTTAGCCAAATACCATTATAAACATTAGTTACAAAATAAGATCAATTGAATGCATAACAAAAACAATCTTCAAAGAAGCTACCCATTAACTTTTATATAAATCAAGTAGAGAATCTAAAGATATTCATTCACAAAATAAATTTCATAATCAGAGGGAAAGGAGGAAAAACAATCTTATTCAAGAGTTCGATGAAGATGTAGAGACCCGTGACCTAAGACAGAAGTAAAACAGCAAGAAATGGATTTCTCAAGGACACCCCTAGCTTGATTTGTTTCAATTTAGCTAAGTTTAAAGTTTCTCAATGGTGTTTCCTATCTTCTATTTTTAAAAGTTACACCCCTAGCTTGATTTGTTCTAATTGGGGAGCTTTTATTATACCTTTTTAATTTTTGTTATTTCTTTCTTTCACTCGAGAGTTTTGTTCCTTTTAATTTCTTCAATGAGAAGTTAGTATCTTGTTAAAAAAAAGAAATGGATTTCTCAAGGACCACTTTCATAACCACTTATCATACCATTTGACTAATCGGGATCACTGAGATGAGAGATAAGGGGAAAATATAGGAAATTGACAAGTCATCTGACTCTTTAAACAATAAAAAAAGTGCCAGAGATTTTAGCTGGAAAAGAGAGCTAGCTGTAACCAGTAATATTAACAATTACTACTTTTTTCTAAAGATTTACCATATTAGGGTAACTGGATCTGAAAGCATCAAATTCATTTGGATAGTTAACAATTCAAAACAAAAATAACCTCAAAGGAAATGTTAGGTGAGAAACAATTATCCCTGCCAAGAACGACTTAGGTCAAGAGTTAGTGTACTGGGCTGCGCATCCAAGTTACTAGAATACAGTAACTTTTCAACATTATTTGAGTGATATATAATGTGTCCAATGACATACATAACCAAATATATCAGTGGAATAGTACGGCTAATATGATGGTGGAGATTAAGCGATCCTGGACAGTTTATTGGTAGCGTAGTAAGGAATATGGATAATGTTGGTAACACATTAAGAGCTAAATGGAAAACTTTAATAAATGAAGAGGTGGCAATCAGGCTGTTCATGTAATTATTGAGGAAGTTTCATTCAAGACAACGACATATGCTAATCCCGAAAGGAATATTAGGGTAATAGCATGATATTTATATAACTATGACTAGGATTGCATCCTATAAGAGGTATATACAAAATCTGAATGAACATCCATCCTTAGCTCAATATCCAAACAATTCAGTTTGTGTGAAATAAGTGTGTGTTAATGAGTGCGTGTACATGAAAATGAAGCGAAAGACTTACCAGGGCCCATAATACTTTGACTCTCTACCTCAACAATGTAGGAAGAGAGAAGATTGATGTACAAGGTGATGTTGAGTAGTCCATCATTAACATTTTGAAGGGATGATTGGAGCTCACTAGTCTTTTGAAAGGATGAACCTGGGAGAAACTCATGAAATAAAGGCTGCATGAGCTTGGAATCCTGTTGGTTCCGGTATATTCTTGGAAATAGATTAAATTGCACTATATTTGCATTCTTCCCTCTGAATGTAACTGGTGTATCATCAAAATTGCTTCCATTTTTTAATGTTCCACTAACAAAACTTTCTCGATCTTTTTTAGCATGATCCTTTGCAGAGAAGCTAAACTGAAATCCAACAGCACTTGCAGGACTATTTGGAAGATCAACAAACTGCCATGATATATAAATATCGTCCTGAATGAAACGACATCTTTCACACCGAACACTAATAGTTGGCCCTTCACTCCTGTTTTGACAGGAGTAGTTTGCAAAATTTGACAGAGGCATTACTTTCTGCTCCAGAAAACCAGGATTTCCAAACACTACAGTATCAAGACCACGAACATTTGCACAGTTCATAGTAGAAACTGCAGTTATATTAAATTCCATGTCATTCACAAAGGAAGCTAAGTCTGGCCCATTTGCTGCTTTCACATTATGCACTTCGATGCTCCTCTTTGATATGATTTGGTAAAGCAACCTGAGAGAACACTGAAAGACCAAGTCAATACGAAACCAACGTGAGAGAATTGTTTTTAGTATATGACAGAAGAAAGAAAAAGAATGTTAGTACTTACGCAGCAAACAAGCCAATAAAAAGTATCCAACTTCCCATTGAGAATGCTCCACCAAGTTCAGTTTTACGTTTTGTAACTACCTTTCGCTCATCCTTTAACACAGATAAGATAGCAAGCTAATTAATAAGGAAGAATAACAAAAAGAACATTCATGTATTGAAATTTTCCCAGAATCAGAAATGGTTTTTTTTTCCTCATAAAACTTTTCTTTTTTGAATAACACTTGCATTGAGGAAAATGAAAAGAGGTACAAAAAGTACAAAAGAGGGCCTACAAAAAACAGCCTGAGAGAGGAAGGTCAGAAATGATAATTTTCATTGACTAGAGGTGATCCAAAATCCACCCCAAACTGATAAAAAGTATGCATGAAAATGCATACCAAACTATCCAAGGAGAAATCTGAGATAACAGATTCCATCTAGATGTTAATATCACAAATAAAAGGGAAAAGAAATAGAGTCGATGCTCAAGGAAACCCTTAGTGGCATTAGCATCTCTAATTCTGTTCCATAATATATCAAGTTCTTTCCAGCTAAGCTTTATAAAATATAATCACAATCCCGTAATGACTTCTATTTTTTCTATCAGAATGACCTCCATTTTTTAAAATTTCTTTGGGAACAGCAATTACATCACCAGTTAAAAAGAGAAACTAAAAGCACAAATATTCCACCTAATGTTTATTGGGGTTTTCTTGACATGGTGCTTAAAAAGTGCTCTGGTCAAGTTTGGATGAGTGGATCTTCAATTGCATCAGTACAACGACTTTCTCTAACTTTCTAAATGGAAGAAAAAGACCCCATGGAAAAATAAAAGTAGAATTAAGACAGGCAGAACCTTTGTCTCCTTTTATTCTGTTTCCAATCGTGGATGAGCTTATCCAAATTCTCGAAACATTTACAGAGGACCTCATTATCGAGGCTTTACTATAAGTTTATAGGTAAAGATAAGTCCATGTCAATTGTCTGCCTCTAATCCACCGACGGTACCCTCATTATTAACGACTATGAAGGGACAAAAGCTGGATATTTTGGTTGATATCCTGAGACTTGTTAAAAATATGTTGGGGCTGAAAATAAATCTCTCTAAATACATTATAGTTGATATCAATTTGCCTTACTTCTGCAGAAGTAGATAATCTATGTCCTATTTGGTATGCCTTTAGAGGAAAATCCAAACTCAGTAAAATTTCCCAATAATGGAGAAAGTTCATTAGAAGCTCACCAAGGGGAAGAATATCCTTCTTTGAAAAAAAGTTTTAGAATCGAATTTTATTTTAAAATTAAAAAGAGAGAGAGAGAGAGAAGATAAAAGAAGAAGAAGAAGAAGAATCCTAATTTGGTAAACTTACTTTGATACTACATGTTCTTTCCAACACACCTACCTACCTCTTAAAAATGCCTTATAAAGTAGGAAACTTTGAAAACTGCCTCAAGATCTTCTCAACTTCAAAATCTTTTTTTTTTTTTTAAAGAAAAAAACATTGAAAGCTGCTTTTAAATCTTCTCGAAATTGAAAAATTATTCAAAATCTTCTCATGGGATGATAAAAGTAAAAGGTCAAGGAGGTCATCTTTCTCGACTTGAAAACTTCTTCAAAATCTTCACATGGAATGATAAAAGTAAAAGGAAAAGCAGGTCAATTTGTAAATCAAAATTTGGTTGGATTTTTAACAACAAAGTATGTTCTTTTGATTCTTTTTGTAGCTATAAACAGATTATGGCCTCAACATGGTGTCTAACTCACAAGGCCTTTTTTTGTAATAACAATGTTATGATGCCAATAAATGATTGGAAAGCTGTCCTTCACTAGCTTTTTGTTAGGCAGGGGCTTTCTCATCCCCCCGGCCTATTGGATGTTCCTTTTTCCTTTATTCAATATAGATCTAACGTTTCCTATCAAAAGAAGGAAAAAAATATTTGGTCTAGGGGCCTGTCACCTGTGGACTTACATATGTAGAAACGAGACCTTATGACTTGCTTGCACATTTCAATGCTGGTAATGGGAGACTTATCAGATTTTGGGAAACCTCTAGAGGCTTCTATTGACCTAAGTTTTCCCAACTCTATAACACAGTGTTACCCAGCTGAAGAACAACCCAATTTCCAAATCCTGAGATGACTGATGAGGAGAGGAGTGTTTGGAATCTTCATCTCAAAAATAATCTAACAAGAGAAGAGATGTAGAGTTCGCTGGTTTGACGTTCCTTTCTAAACTCTGCAAAATGACAGATGGACTTAAAATCTTGAAACAAAAAAGGAGTGGAAAAGAAAAAGGAGGAGAAATTTCTGTCAAATCCCTTTTTGAACACCTTACTGCAGATTCTTTCAGCCTGCCTACAACTTTAAGTTGAGAATTTGAAAGAGAATTTCCAAAGAATGTGAAAGACTTTCTTTAGAACCTTTGAATTAAGGAAATTTAACACAAATGTTAAGGTACAGAGAAAGTTGTTAAGTTCCCAGCTTTCTCCAGGTTGGTACATTTTGTGCAGAAATCATGTGGAAAAGCAGAACCATCTTTTCCTAAATTGTTTGTTATCTACAAGGCTGTAAAATAATTTGTTCAACAGATTCAACGTCAATGCCCCCAAACACTTAAAAGTTTACTCTAATCTTTCGTGCTCTCAGTTCAAATAAGAAACCAAAATCTTATTGGAAAAAAATGCTATCATAGCCATTCTGGAAAAAGTAAATAAGAGGCTTTCCAGAGATACTTCTAAAGATTTCTGATGATTTTCTAGATCTAACTATTTTTGTGGCTTCAAACTGGTATTATCCAATAGGTCTTTCTAATTTCCCCCTTTTTATTCATACCAATTGAATTGCTTTTTTCGTGAACTCCCTATGTTTTTGAGGAGCTCCTTCTCCCTTTTTGTACTTTAAATAACCTTAAATGAAAAATGTTTTTATAGAAGAAGAGAAAGAAAAAAAAAACAAGAACAACACAGGTATTAGATACCCTACCAACAAAATATTCTACAGTTTTAGCTTCTATCATGAATACAGGTCTTGATCATCCAAATCCATGGTGTTCAATTTTCGTCTCTTTTTAGCTCAGCTGTTCAAATATAGATTACTGAAGCTTTATCCAGTGAACTTTTGAATTTCCTATCCCGAAAATTAGCTCTTGTTGGGCGATAACAAGTCCCGAAACCAGATCAACAGCTAACTTCATCGAATTTAATAATTTACATAAATGTCAGTAAACCCAAGAAACGTACAGTTTAGACTTTGCAAACCGCAAACCATAAAGGTATGAACGAGTATTGCATCGTTGAAACTTTAACTTCTCATCACTTATCTAAAAAATTGAAACGGTCAATGAAAGGGAACATCTCGCGTAATGCACAGTGGAAAAGGATTAAATAAAGAAGTCTAAACAAAACCGCCAATAAGCCAATAATTAAAGCAATAAGTGTGAGATTCTAAGAGGCAGAGGTAGGAGCTAACCAGCCAATGTCTTGTGGCAAAGCAAACGTCCAGTCTGCTAACCCACCATCTCATCCTGAACCAGATATTTCTGCCATCCCCAAGCTTCATGAATCTAAGGAATATGCAGAAGGCGAGCCAAGAAAACAGCAAGACGAGAGTGGCCTGAAGAAACACAGCCTGAGACTGCGTTATCTTCTTGATGGAATCAAAGGAGACTATGGTCTCAGGGAAGCTAACAGCATAGTTCTCGAGCCGGCCTGAAGTGATGGCCGAAGTGCTGCTGAAGAGAACACAGCTGTTTTCTGTACGATTGAGAAGTTGGCCAGGTGGGCAAGCACAGAGGCTGCCATTGAAGCGGAAGCTATTGCTTGGACATGACATTCGCAATCCTTCCCAGATACCCAGAAATCGGAATTACAAAGAGAGAGAGAGAGAGAGAGAGAGAGAAGCTGAAATGGGAAGTGGGGTTTCCGATTCCCAATGCCCGACAATCCGAAATTCGCAGAAGATCTGTCCTTCCAAAGGTTTCAGAACTCAACTTCCGGATCTTTGAGCCACTGTTCGATGCAGAATTTTCCGAGTCCGACCACTGCTAACTTTTGAATGGTAGTTTTGATTTCATAAGGAGAGAGAGTGAACGGATAACCATGGAACAGTAACAGCAGTGGAGGAAACTAAAAACCCATCATGCAGGCGGTAAGAAACTCTGATTCACGTACACCATTTGGTTAATTAGAGAACTGGGGTTATTGGGGAAGTTGTAAAAAACCTAGAAAATGTCTCTGCGTTCCAGATTTTTCTAACGATCCCTTCCTTGTTTTATTCAAACGTCGGCTACAATCTACGAACTGTGGGGACAAATAAAGACAGAGAGAGAGAGAACAAGAACATGTTGGTGGCCGCCTCGTGGGGATTCTCGAGAATCCGTGTTGGAATTGGATTACCTTTTAAATTTCACCTTCCCTTTCTCCCCATTTGATTCTGAATTCTTTTGGGAGTTTGTGGAAAAGGGCCGTCGTAGTTGATGAGCAGGTGAAGAAAAGAATGGTGAGGAGAGATAGAGGAGCTTTCTGAGTTACATTTTTGCTCTCTATCTCTGTAGAACAGTCAATTCTTTCTTCAATTCAAAGGCAAACAACACTGTAAATTGAATTGAAATTGAAGGCTGTGGTGCTCTCTCTCTCTTGGCCATTTCCCATACACAGAAATTTCAACGGTTTGGTTCAAATAATTGTTCATTTCAACAGTGTGAAAGATCGAAGAAGTAAGAAATCTGTGCTTCGGAAACACACAGGTTTGTGAAATCGATCAACTTTCAAGCTCTCTTAGTTTGAAAAATGCTCGAAAGAAATTTTGTGCAAAATTGGAACGTTTGAGCTAAAAATTAGAATAGGGTTAGATTATTGAGCATAGTTTCAATTTGATGTTTCCAATTCTCAAAAATCATTTTTTAATCGTCTTATATCTTCGAATAACCCACACAATCAACTAAGTGAAAGGCATCAACTCATTTCCATGTAAATAAAAATGACAAGTAAAAATGATTTGTGATAATTAAATAAATTTAAAAAATATTACAATGTATATACATTTTTACCGACTCTTAATTTCATTGAATTATTGTTTGTAGAAGTCGTTAAAAAAATATTCTCACGTTCGTTTTAATAAATTATAAAACATATTTGAAATTAAGAAAATTTAACCAAAAAAAAGTTTACATATATTTGGTTTTTTTTTTAATAATATAATTTTTTACAGAGTTGTTCAATCCACTGATAAAGCTTAATTTTGTTCAAAATTTGATTTTGATTTAAATTAATGAATTTTTTTGAAATATTGACATTTTTTTAATTTAATTGTTAAATTAGTGAGTATTGAGCCTGTAAATATTATAATATTCATTATAATAACGTCCAATTCAGTGAAATTGAAAATTAAATATGAAAATTGATGTAGATAGTCAAGTTTCGAGTAAAAATGATTAAAAATTTAAAAATATATATATATAAAGTGGAGCACGTGCCCCACCATTTATCTAGCATGTTATTTCCCTCTCCCTCCCTCCCGTTTGAGTGGAGTGATTTTTCCTCTCTTTTTGGTTCCTCTTCACTCTCTCACGTGATTCACAAGTATTATTATTTTTTAATTTAATAATCAGTCAGTCTCTATAAGAATCAGCCACTTCGACTGATTGAGGATTTGGGATTAGTAAACTGAGAGTGTATTTAGAGAGTATAATTACGTAAAATTGTACAAAATATGAAACAAACATATGGTATCCATCATTCAATTTATTAATATATCCTTTTGTATTTCACCTTAATATTAATTAATTTTTAAAATCCAAAATTATTAATTGGGATGTTACATTTTAAATCCTTTAAATTTTGCTTAATTAGCTTTCCAAAAGTAAAAAATATCAAATCTCCAAAATCTTCAATTATTGAAAAAATTCGAAAACCTTATTCCTCCGATTTTTCTTCTTTCTCTATCGTTATGTTTCCGTTCATTCATTCGTCTCCGACCGTTGTCTATATTCCTTCGTCTCCGGCCACCGTCATCGTTATTCTTCATCGCCGGAACAATCCGTCTAGCTTCTCCTTCGTCTCTGTCCACCCGTCCATTGTTTCTGTCCATTTATCCCAATGTTTTTTTTTGTATTGGCTGCCCATCAACCATTTGAGACTTTCGTTTATCCCGACCATTATCTAGTCGCCGACCAGAAAGTTTGTAGATTATTTGTTTTGTTTGTTAATTGTAGAGGAATATAGTCGTATATACTTGTAGCCAGATATAGATTATATCTCCATATAAGTATATATAGTTTATATCACCATTGTTAAGTGTATGTTGCTTAAGTTTATAGCCGAATATAGTTTATATTTTCATATAAATGAAAAGGTAGCCGGATATAGTTTATATATATATATATATCCATAAAAGTGTATGTTATAATGATTATATTATTGAAATTTGGTCAAAATTTGTAATGAAATGAAAAAATATTTTGTAATAAATTTTATTATTTAGTAGAATATATTAAAGAGAAAATTCGAGGATTATCATAATAATTGAATATTTTGTAATAAATTTTCTTTAGTATAATATATTAATGAGTAAATTAGGGGATTTACTAAGAATGATTGATTTAGGTTCCACAATAATTTAATGTTTACCAAATCAAATTTGGAATATTAATCTTTTGCATTTCAATAAAAGACTAGTTATAATAAATATAAATACAATAAATAAGGGTAAAATCGGAATTAAAATAAAATTCTACCTACAAAAATCTAAAACTGTAAAATTAGAAAATTTTAGACATTTGTGTAAATAAATTTCTAAAACATCCATTTGAAAACATTATCTCTTTTTATTTTCGAAAATTAAATGGACCCATTGATGTTGGTTTTGGTCAGTTTTTTTAAGTTTATTTGTTCACCCCCATCGAGGAAGATAAAATTCAAGAAAGTTAACTGGCCAATTACGTGCATCAATCCGTTTGTTGGAAGCAATTTCCACCTTAAATGTGGTACACGTTGATTGGGTGATTAGAAGTACACATGGCCTTTGTCCATGAGTTTGAAGTTTCCTTACCTCGGTTTCCTTTATACGACCGAGCCGACGTCTTGCGTGGCCGAGCCAACCAAACTCCATGAAGGTCCATTCTCATCTATTTAGATGAACCGCCTAGCTTCACTTAGGCTCAATCCCAGATTCCGACAGGTTCTACGACAATGCATCATGATTCATGGCAACCTTAAAGAGTCGTTAAGGTGTTGTCAGGAAAATTGTTGGAGAAGTTGCCTATAAATAGACTCATTCACTCCATTTTCAATTACACGAATACTATATTTCCTCTTGAGTTTAGTTCAGGCAGCTACTAACTTTCGCATCGGAGTGTGTTCTATTTTGTAGGTCTCCCATCCAATTCATCCTTCGAGCAATTCTCATTATCGAGCTGGGGTTTGCAGTGTTGGTAAATTTTTTGATCAAACACCATCTATACGAGTAGACAATCAAACAAAGTAATAATTAATTAAAATTTGTTAGTTTCAACCAAAACTGCAATAAATATTGGTCCTAGCTACAACGATGGCAAAAACTTGATATGAAAAAATTAATTATACAACCAATCCATATTTTCATAGGCAGACAAGAACAATTTTAAAAGTTCATGAGATGCAATTCTGACAAATGCACTTGTTATTTACTATTATTACGAGGGTTTCAACCTCCAACTTCTATAACAATCAAGATGTGTTAATCGTTGAATTAGAATCATGCCGATGATCGGCAATATCATATAACAATTCGTTGATATGCATTTTAATTTTGCAGTAGTTGCATTTGTTCTTATAGTTGTTATTTTTGTAATGTTGTACCTACGAGTTGAAATATAATTTTGTCCTCCATCTTTAATTTTTTTTAGTGCCCACAATTTTAAATTTGTTTTATTATTTTTCAGTAAAGTTTCTTAATATCTTTTTTAGTTCGTGAACTTAAAAATTAACCACCATTTTATTCTTGATTCTTGAGGTTGACTTTGTTTGATTGTTTAAAATTTAAATAAATGAATAATATGACTTCAGATATGTATAATAGAGTTATATAAGTCGGTTGAGATAGGTGGTGGGTAATAGTTTTATTGAACCTTATGTCACATATGCAATTCCATTGTAATTCAACCTTTAATAAATAAGACACAAATCACCTTAAAAAAAATAAATAAATAAGACACAAATCTTGTCAGAGTCACGTAAGGAAAGAGAACATTTGGTTCAACATAGATCAATGGATAAACACGCATTGTTTTGAGTGGAAGGTTCGATCATTTACCTTTAATTTGTTGAATTAAAGTTAGAGATAAAAGTGAATACTTATTTACAAAAATGTGGGGAAGTAAAAAATTTCCCTAAACTCATAATGTTTTTATCAACATTCAATGTAAATTTTAAAATTAATCAAATTCAACGATGAATTTAACCAAGTGTGTGTAACGTTAAATTTTCACTAAATTCGCCACAAATTTTAACGAAGAGCAAGTAAAAGTCTCCCTAAAAGTACTAATATCAACAAAACTAACGCTCGTATAAAATGAAGCTCAATAAATGCACCTGATCAACCACCGAACAAATCTCTTAAAAAACTATCAACTTTCCACGAAAATTCGAACTATAGTGTCATTCTTCTTTGAAGTCTCGTCAATTTTAACTATACATATATTTGATAGTTCACTAGATAAATAAAAATAGTTTTTTTATAACAAATTTTAACTACAAAAGTAAAAGTTACAACAATTATTCCGGTATACGTTCAACATTACAACATATATTGAAGTATAAGGTTGGATTTCACAAAATTAAAAATTTAGTATAAAAATTGATATGACTTGATAAGTTTACGAATAAACTTGGATTATAGTTCATGATAAATCATACTAAATGATATAACATAAATAAATACTTACTAAAAAAAATCATCACTTTTTGTTTTTTTTTTAATGTCACAAAATGACTTTTGATGATGCTATATGATTGCATAAGTTTGCCATTTATGTCATATTTTTTAAATTGTAAACTTACCAAGATATATGTATACATGTTATTTTGTGCTATTTTTTTGATTACATCGCCTATATTTAGGCCACATTTAGTCCAAATGAATGAAAATCATCTTCGACATTGTTTACTGAAATGTATAGATGAATTGGTGGGACCTACATCATTCATTATTTTGAATGTCCCGCATATTTTTAGTTATTACTTTATAACTTCTAACTTTTATCCTTCTTCTAGAGATCCATGTTTTTTTCAAATTAATTATAATCATCCGACTTTTATTAGTTGACATTAATATCAATAAAGTCGTCAAAATATATTTCATTACTTTTTTTTTAGTAAAATATGTAGGTGTGGGGGATTGAACTCACACCCTTTTGGTTTGAGATATATACCAATTATTGTTAAACTATGCTCGCTTTTGCCAAATATATTTCACTACTGGTAAAAGTTATAACAAAAAAATTTAATAATACTTTATGCTTATTTTAATAAAAATTATAATGTAATTTATTTTAATTATTTATTAGTTGTTAATATGAATTAAATTGGGCAAAATAAGAAAATTACTATAAATAAAGCATAGAAGATGTTTTTTTTGGGTTCCTGTTTACATTTCAGACTGTTTTAGTAAACAACATGAATACGATTTTTTATCATGTAACTATAAAATTTTCTACAAATTATAGGATCCTCATGACAACTTTTCGATTTAAAAAAATAATTAAAGAATAACAAATAACTGAAAAAAAAAATCCAGCGTAATTTAAAGGCATAAATTAAAGAGAGCAAAGGGAAGATATGATGACTCCATAAATTTTTAGTGGTTGAAAAATGTCTACACCGCTCAAATTTCTTATTGGGTATTTTACTACATTGCCCCTATTGCGGATGAGAACCAAGCTAGTCGACCTTTTATGGGTTCAAGAGTAAATCTCTATCGATCATTTTGTAGATTTATAATCAAAATTTGAATAATTGATAAAGAAGATCAATGGTTTTTTTCTCTTTTTCTCAAATAATTGATATGGAACCAGACGAGTTTAGTGAATTTAAATAAAATTGGATTATGACACATGATCATTTAATTTAAGGTTAAAAACAATGAACGATCTAGACTAAAAAGAAAGATGAGTAAGAGAAAAAGAGAAATCTGTGGAGATGAAGATAAATTTTTGAAACTTTAGAATGATTATTGATATGAAGATAATTTTTGTAGAAACAGAGAGAAATTGGTGAGGATTGATAAAGTTTGTGGAAATCGTGGAAATTGAGAATAAACTTAAAAAATTATCAATTCATAATTTATTTGATTTATTCACGTCATTCATTACGTCGGCATAATTGTTGATGTCATGCTACTACAACGTAAGCATAATTTGATCGTTAAATACCACATCACCTGCCACATTAGCAAAGTGTCACACTACTTGCCACATGTCAGCTTCTAATTGTTGAGAATGTCCACATCAATCGCCGCATATAATTTTCTTCCAAACCTTGTTTTGGCCCTTACTTATTCGCTTGGACTTTGATTGAGGTAATTCAAACCACGTTAGAATTGTCTTTTTGAGTTTTATGATATGGACACTTTGAAATACTAAAATATTAATAAATAAATTTTATTATCGTAAAAACATATGGTATGATTAAAGCTTGTAAAATTAACATTAGCAACATCAACCAAGTAAGTAACCTTCCCTCTCGTTTCATTTCAATTATTTATTATTGTAATATATAATGCTCATTGGTCAAAATAACCAAAATTAATTGAGAGCGAATGAGTTCAAATCCCATAATAGTCAAATATTTTACAAATTAATAATTTCTATGTATTTTTCAATACAAAAAATTATAGGATCAACGATTGTCCATGAGATTAATTGAAATGCACCGACACACTAACCCTATTTAGAAAAAAGACAAAAAGAATTATAATAAATAAATGAAACCTTAAAAAGTTGATTATTCGACTTCCTACGCGACTAGATCATTAGGATTACCGAACTAAAAATCCACTTAAAGAAAAGAAAAAAAGAGAAAGAGAATAATAATATTACCGTTTTACCGAATAAAAATCGGACGGCTGTGATATAGCTATGTGGGCCCCGTCTCGTGTAGACGACGGGAGTAAGCAATTTTGCTATGAAACTTTCAGACAGACACGAGCTCTCTACTATTTTCTCCCACTCTTCCATTTCCATCGGCATCGCGCCTCGGCTCCGCTCTTCGTCCTGAGAATCTCTCCAAAACGCATCAAAATCTCTCTACAAATCCGTCTCCATGGAATCCCATACATTTCAGCGCTCTTAGAGTGTATATCTCCGCCTTGAGCTTTGATGGTTCGGTAGGTCTTCGGTATTCTGGTGATTTTCTCACTTGTTGTTGCTCTTCCCGAATTCAGGTTCTTCTAGGTATCCGTTATCGTTTTTGTTTGTTTGTTTCGGTAATCAGTGTGTGTGTGTCTGTGTCACATGTATGCGAATGTGGACTGTGCGTATTTTGGTTGATATTTGATGTTTTTTCTATCGTAGTAGATCAGTATGATGTACATTTGTCGCTTCATATCCGTAATCGTGTTAGTCAGTAATCAATTACTTGTAGTGTGATTTGTCAGTGGCCTAAATTGCACCAAGCACGTGCTGTCCATCACATGATTGGGATGTGGACTGTGAATAGTTTGGATGATCTTAGATGTTTGTCGATCATTGCAGATGAGTGGATTATTTATCTTTTTCCATTTCCTTTTACTTTTTAGTTAATGTGTTCGCGTTTTATTTAAGGGTGGATAAATGAAGTCAGAGGTTGTTCTAGTATTTTGTCTCTGTATTATGTGACATGGGATGAAGCGTGTAGATAATGATGTATTAAACGAACGACTGAGGCAAGGCTCTTTTGTGGCTGCTTTCTTTGCACTCTTATGAAACATTTGTAGTAGAGCTTTAAAGGCGGTGAAGATTATTGGGAAGATTGAACCTAAGGTTCAATGCCTCCTTTTAAGTCTGTGTTTTATGTAACCAAGGATTCTAGTACTTTTTCGTTATCCCTTGTTCTTATCAACGGAGGCTTTCTATATAATGTTTTTTCTTCTTTAAGTCTGTGGATGATCATTGGAGTTATTTTCTATACATGCAGGCTTAATTTTGTTGCTTTAATTAGGTATTTTTGTTGCACTGTTGGTCTTTTGTTTACGAGTTAGGTAGGGCTAGTATAAACCTCAAGTCTCTTTGGTTGATTTGATTTTGTGAGTAACAGGTCTCTACCTATCTGGGCATGGCTCTGTTATTGCACTTCATTTGGATGGGTGTGAGACTTGTATTTTGGTTTCATTAGGATTGGGATGAGAGAATTCTTGCTGATGGGTGGTACTTTGCTTTGTTGGTCTGGGATTGGTCATTTCAGGCTTTTGGGTTCACCTAGCTTGGGCCCGTGAGTGTTTTTCGATATTGGAGGAGGTTCTTGATCGCCCCGTTGAGGGACAGGGGTTGGTTATTGTGGTAGGCAGGAATCTTTGCTGTTCTTTGGGGTTTGTGGAAGGAGAGAAACAACAGGATTTTTAGAGGGGTTGAGAGTTCGGGAAGGATGTCTGGGCTCTTGTTCGCTTTCACATTTTCCTTTGGGCCTCGGTGTCCAGTATCTTGTAATTATCTGTTCGGTGTTCTCCTAAATAAATTGTTATAATGAAAAGTTTGTTTATGTTTATTTATTATTTTTAATTTTTGATAGAAATTATGAAGCCACCTCCTGGAAGGTGATCTATTTGAGGTAAGATAAAGTGAAAGGAAGATATGAAAGGGTTGGAAAAAGGGTATTACTGCTGGCTAGGAAAGTTTTTCAGCAAATAATTCTTGGAGAACTCAAATTATGGGGCTGGTGTATTTTGTTGATTCTTTAGAAGGATTGAGCCATTGAGGAGAGGGAAAAGTGATAGAAATAAAATATTGAAGGAAAATGAAAGGATTTTTGAGGAAAATATGAATGGGGGGATAGATCTGGTTGCTCCAATTAAGGAACAACGTTGTTTCTTCCAAGTTTGGGGGCTCAATTAATTGAATGGTGGATTTTAGTATGGGAAAGAAGGAAAAAGGAAGGGTAAATGAAGAATCACATTCAATAAAGCATTTAAGACTATTGATAGCTCTCTCATTTGTGTACTCGAGATGAGGTTATTTTGATCGGTCAGGAAATTCTAAAGTGAATTTAAGTAGTATTGAAAGATGTATATTTGAAAATTCGAATTCGGAGTAGGACACATAATTAATTGTTGGGAAAGAAGAAGGATGCTTTGAAGGGCAATATTTGACTGTTTGGGGAAGGTGATTCAGTTTCTTCTTTTTTTTTTTTTAAAAAAAAAAGAGGTAATAATTGACACTTTGTATCATTCTATACTCATTTGGTTACATATATTTCGGCATAAATGGAATCTCCAAACTAATAATAGTAAAATTATGATAAATGATAAAAGACTAATAAACTCCTTCGTATATACAATTACACTCCCCTCAAGCTAGAGCATATATGATAATCATGCCTAATTTATTGCAAAGATAACCTATTGTACTCCATTTAAAGCTTTCATAAAAATATCTCCTTACTGCATTCCAATCTTCACATATTTGGTAAATACCCAACTTTACTAAATTTCCTCAGAAGGAACATGACAATCAACTTCAATATATTTAATCTGTTTATGAAATACTGGGTTGGATGAAATATGAAAGCAACTTGTTTGTCTCATCATAGCATAGTTAGGATTGCTATGATTAGAATTGTGGTACTGAAATCTTAGTAAAGAGTTGATGTATGTACGTTATTTCATATCCAAAGCATCCCACAGCTCTAGGAGACTACATTTTTTCTTTGTTTCTTATAAAAAAAAAAGAAAGAAGGAGACTACATTTTGTTTCTTACTCTTTCATGAAACTATATTATTTCCAACAAAAACACAATATCCTAAAGATGTTGAGTAATTAAAAAATTCTAAACTTTCCCTAATCCCTATCCTAGAAAAATAAAAAGAGGCAAAAGAAGACAAAAAGGGAAGAAAAAACTAGGGGTGTAAGCAGTTGAAAGTTTCAAAAGTAATTAAGCAAATCCAAAAATTGGGTATGATATGGTGAAGGTGGATAGAAGGATCATTAAGTCATTTTGTGGAGCTATAAGGAGATAGGGTGTGTTGAGGTTGGAATAAAATTGAAGTATTTTTTTGGAGCTTTATGAATGAGCTCTTTGGTAAGGGTACACGTCTCCTCGTCTATTTTGTTGAGGTCTTCATCCAAAGCTTGCTGGAAAACTCTAAGGAGTGGTCCTGCTGACTATGTATGTTGGGTTTTTTTTTTTGGG
The DNA here is from genome assembly GCF_013281855.1 of Momordica charantia. Classification (NCBI taxonomy): domain Eukaryota; kingdom Viridiplantae; phylum Streptophyta; class Magnoliopsida; order Cucurbitales; family Cucurbitaceae; genus Momordica; species Momordica charantia. Next base: position 29,583,675 of record NW_028275166.1, read on the forward strand.
TAGCAGTTTTAGTGATATATTGGGGTTACTTTTTTGTGTTTAATTTGTACATTCTTCGGGACATATTTGTATTGCTATCTTTTTTAACTTTCCAAATTTCATATATCAATGTGAAGTTGTATCTTGTTTCAAAAATATTATGCAATGTGGAATTATCCTATACTGTGATGTAATAATGTAATTTTTTTTAATTATCTCTTACTTATTTTTTGTCTTTCCAGGGCTTAAGTACTTCAATACTATCCCATTTAGTTTATTATATATAATCAGTAGTTCAATTCATTATTAATTGGGTTTATGCTGTTGAGTTATAATTTTGGTAGAACCGATACATTGTGAAACCTAAAAGATTGACACCTCCAGTAATTTTCTCTGTGTTTTTGAACAGGATGTTTATTGGGTTGTTTTTTCATTGATTACAGACTGCACAAATTCTGTGGTTTGGTTGAATGTGTGGCCTTTGATTTCCGCACAAGTAACCGAATATATAGAATGCAGAAATGGCTTTAAGAGCAATCTTGCTAAAGAAAAGGCACCTTTTCAGTTCTGAGAATCTGTCTACCAGCTTATATCTAAGGTTGTCCAGATTTGAACTTGGGCAAACATCTCAAGCCGATGATTTACAGAGGTTGGGCTGCATTCCCAGGCCTCCACCTGTAGCTATTGATGGTGGATGTGAAGAGGGCTTAGCTCCCGTTGTTAGGGAGGATCTTTTATCCTTTCCAGCTGCAGAGTTTTTTCGAAGTAGTTTTATAAAACCTCAAATTTTTGGTCATGGATTTGATAGGGGAAAGTCAGCTTCCTGTATGGGTTTTAGATGTGCTTTACAGATTTCACAATATTCTTCCACGGCCACAGCTGGTCAACCTGAATTTGGTGGCAATAATGATAGAAATGAAAAACAAGCTGCTAAGAGGATTAAAGAGCCCTCACCAGAGGAGTGTGATCAAGCAGTTGAAGGTTTGAGTACAGTTAAAGCGCAAGCTAAGCAGATGCAAGAATCCCAAAAAAGTGCTGAATCTTTGATGAAAAGCATATGGGCCAAGCTCCTAGGAATAGGTCCTGCGTTGAGAGTTATTGCTTCTATGAGCAGGTTTTTGACTATTATTCTTCTTGCATCAGTCTGGCTTTTGTTTTCATTAGTCTGAATGAAAAATTCAGTTCCTTAGAAAAAAAGTTATTATCCTTCTTGCATTATGTTTGATCTAAAGTTTGATTCTCATAGTTCATTGAACAATATTATATCATGTAGAGAAGACTGGGCTAAGAAGCTTCGCCATTGGAAGGATGAATTTAAATCTACAATGCAGCACTATTGGTTGGGTACAAAACTTTTATGGGCTGATGTTAGGATCAGCTCGAGGTTATTGGTGAAACTTGCAGGTGGGAAGGGTCTTTCTCGAAGGGAGAGGCAGCAACTCACACGCACCACAGCTGATATTTTCAGGCTAGTTCCTTTTGCAGTTTTTATTATAGTTCCGTTCATGGAGTTCTTATTGCCAGTCTTCCTGAAATTATTTCCCAACATGTTACCATCAACCTTCCAGGACAAGATGAAGGAACAGGTAAATGTTGCAGAACTTGGTGGAGATTGCTAAACCTGTTACTCCAGCACGCAGTTCATTGGCTGTTTTTAGATAATTAGTTTTTGGGCTTCAATTCTTTAAACTTAACTCTCCTACTAATTTTTTTTCCTCTTTTGCTGGTGCTCATACTACATTCATTTTATTGCTGAAATAGATGTGCACATACAAATGATCTTTTCACTATTAAACTATTATTAATAATGCATTTTATGTCGCACATACAATGCCTCTCTTTTGGCACTTGTCTAGATTTTTTGTAATTATCTTTTAGGTCTTATTCTTTTGGACTGAAACTATTGTTATATATTTAGTTCCAGGTTTTGGTTGGTTGTTGTTTTATAGGTTCTTTTTGTATTCTTTCATTTTATTAATGAAAACTCAGCTAGGAAGAATGTCTTCTAGTCTTATATGATAAGTCAGGGATTTGAGATTTGGAATGTATTATGCTGCTGAAGTTGATAATTTTCGGTGCATCATTTTTTTGTTGCCAAATCATTATTGAAGGCTCCCCCCACAGTAAATAGATAAGAATAATGAAAAGTAATTAGTTTCAATAAACATTATATTCCATGTAATTAGGTTAATATCATATTTTGCTTTCCATAACTGTGGTCCTTTTGAACATTATGTTCCCGCTTTATGATTATGGAGAGGGTTAAGGAATCAGTTCTACAGCTTACTTATTGAAAGTGGTCTTTATGATGTAGCGACAGAGTCTTAGACATCTTAGTTGTTAGTTGTGTGAAGCTAAAACTGTATAATCAAAAGACTTTGGGTATGGGCAAAGGAGAGAATTCACGTCTCTTGGAAAAGTCTCTCATGTAGAATTAAAAAAGTTGCCCCATAATTTTTGGACGAAGTTACACTAGAGAGGAAAATATAAAGATATACAACGGAGAATACACCAAACTATTGGCTTGCAATCCAAACTACTATCTTCCATCATTGTTGTAGGATAAGTTGCATCAGCTAGATCATTCATTACTAGCTGTTGACAAATATTTAGCTTTGCCCAAATTACCTCAGTCTGTTGAAGCAAGTTGAGACTTCAATTCTCCTTGCTTTGTTTCCTCTACTATTTGCTTGAGTTTGTGCACCCTTGCTTTATTTTATTTCTTGGGATAAATAAGGTGAACAGCATGCCATTTTTGTTTGGAGGTCGACAAAAAAATGAATTATTTGATATTTGGTTTTATTAAATTTGGGGAACAAATTAAAATCTAAGCGTGTTTGATTCCTAGTGTGTTTGTAGGATCTATGGTCCTGGATTCTTTTTCTGCGCCTCACGAATAACAATTAATTCAACTTACACTTTATAAATAAAAGCTGTAACACCTGTGGCCAAGCATGCAAATGTATTCACTTGCAGTATAGAATTGTCATATGTATGCATAAGGTGGATTCTGTAATTTTTGTGGATGTAATGTCAGTTTTCTCTGTAATTTTATTACTAGATCAGAGATAAAACTAATACATAAAAAATTATGGCAATGGAGGTTGCAATTGGAATGAAGCTGCAAGGGTTTTAGTAATCAGAAAAAAAGGATATATATATATATATATATATATGTTAAACTTCAAAAAGTGCACATGCATCCCATTGTTAACAGAAAGTTCGATGAAATTAAGGAATTGAGGCAAACACATAGAAATAGCTTCCTTAGGATTCCTAAAAGTACTATTTGCAACCACATTTGAGTCCTAACCACTGGAAAGATGCCCATAACATATTAATATCTTCTGCCACAGAACATCTGATTCTAAGTGAAAATGTCTCAGGCTCTCAGGTCATGATATAACCTAAAAAGATCCTTCTATTATTCCTGACCTCAATTTTATAACATAGTCGAGATTGGCCAAATCTAAAGTCTTTCTTCTTCTTTGAGCTGCTTCCAATTCCAATGTAAATTTCGAAACACTTCCTTAGGATTTAACCATCGTAGTTGAAGTAACATTGATAATGTTTTCCTCTATTAGTTATGTTTTTAAATTTTGTCATTTTCTTATAGCTCTAATGCACTGTCTCATTTCATGACGTATCAGAAGCCAGAGAATGGAAATGACGGGGTTATGAATGTGTGATAATCAAATTTTTTATGTTTTATTTAAAGAAAGGTAAATAATTTTTTATGAGAACTTCATGATGTTTCTTTGGGGAAGGGTGCAATTTTTGGCTTCATTATGGTCTTCAACTTTAAGTAGCTTAAAGAATTTCTCTTTTTATCTTTTTTGAATGAATTAGTTCCAAAAATTAATTGGTGTTCTGACCTTAATACTTGAATTGAAGGAGATGGAACTTTTTGTAACATATGAGTTTTTAGATCTGAAGCTCTGCCTTCTATTATATGAGATAGTGAATAAATCTCTGTCATATGCTCTCTCTCTCTGGATAGCACTGGTCTGATTTTAGTTTCCAACTTTCAGGAGGCATTGAAAAGAAGGCTAAATGCTAGAATAGAATATGCCAAATTTCTTCAGGACACTGTAAAGGAAATGGCCAAGGAAGTTCAGGACTCCAGAAGTGGAGAAATTAAGAAGACAGCGGAAGACCTTGATGAGTTCATGACTAAGGCAAGTAGATTACGTCCTCCATTCCTCAGTGCGTGTTAATTTAATTATCCTATTTTGGCTACTATGGCTGCATGCACCTTGCGCAATGGGGTGTTATATTTTGTTGAATGCTTATCTAGGTCAGAAAGGGTGCTCGTGTTAACAATGATGAAATTTTGGGATTTGCCAAGCTATTCAATGATGAACTTACGTTGGATAACATAAGCAGGTCAATTTTTAGTTTATTAAATTAATTCTTCTATCCTTTAGCTTGTGAATTTTTTTTATACTTACAGTGAACCTACGGTATTTAACAGGCCTCGGTTGGTGAATATGTGCAAATACATGGGTATCAGTCCATTTGGTACTGATGCATATTTGCGCTTTATGCTAAGGAAAAGACTGCAAGAGTAAGAGAGTCCTACCAACATGACATGCATAATTCATCTCTTCTGCATTTTTTTTTATAAGAAACAGAAGATATAATTTCATCTCCTCTGCATTTTATCATTCAGGAACCGTGTTCTTCATAGCTTCGGGTGGATTCCTTTTATCCCCCTCCTTATGTAATTTTGTTCTTTTAGTATGATTTCCGTTTCTTATAAAGAACTCAAGTCCCACATTGGTGCAGGGACTTCTTAGTAACCCAAAAGATTAAAACCCAAAAGTGGTCTTGAAAAATTCCTACAGCTTCCTCTTTACCCCATCAAGAAGGGATTAAAAAAATAGAAACAGAAGAATCTATGTTACAAATTTTGATAAAACAACTTAACATATTGTATTTGATTAATTAAAGTGGAACGTTGTGTGCACCTATTACCCCCCCAAAGTCAATGGTTCAATTCAAAAAAAGAAAAAAACAGAGAGAGAGAGAGGGAGAGAGATAAAGAGCGTGGCATATTGGTGTGCAAGCCCATCAAAGGAATCATAGTTCATAAGAACAAGATCGGACTGAAAACGAAATTTGAATAAGATCTTACTATAAACTTGATGGTTCGGATCATTATTTCTTCACTGTGTAAATTATTCCATTTATTAATTTGTGCAAATTTATTGTCTTTTATTTGGACTCTGTAGTCAACTATATTTTCTTTATTAGAGAGGATGCACTGATGAAATTTGTTGATAAATTTGAAGTCCTATCTTGTTTAGAAAAGGTTAGTAGCTGCCAAAAGTAGCAAGTCATTATATTTTTTGGAGCAATTTCCTCACCATAAAACATTGATTTTTTTATATTTGTCAGGATCAAGAATGATGATAAGATGATTCAGTCTGAGGGGTTGGAATCTCTTTCAGAAGCAGAGCTTCGTCAAGCCTGTAGAGAGCGAGGTTTACTTGGATTACTTTCGGTTGAGGAAATGAGACAACAGGTTTGCATTTTTTCTTGTTTATTTATCAATTTATTAATGATTGGAAGGCTCTTCTTGTTTAGTGCTGGCCACCCCTTGCCCCTATGCTGTACCTTCTCTCTTGACTCTTTCGTACACTGTTTCTTATCCAAAAAAAAAAAAAACCCTTTCCTATGATAATCTATTTCATATCTGGAAATCAAAGTGAAAGTTCATGGTAACCGATCTAAAATTATCCAATATTGTGTTAATTCTTTTTTCTAATTTTGATCTTGATTAGTCATTCTATTTAATTAACAATCAAACATAGTGTTAAAGTAGTAAAGAAATAGATGGATGGAGAGGACACTCCTAGATATTACATAATCAAACTGTTCAATAAGAAAATATCATTAACTTACTTAATACCTAGTACTTCCACGTCAATGCCTTAGCCTTTACTTTCTTCAGTTGAACCATGATTTATTGTAGCTTACATGCTTCCCAACCACGAATTATGGCTTCCACTAATTCCACTGGTTTTATGAAGTTTTTGTTCACAAACAATCTTGAACCATCAATTTAAAATTGTTTGTGGCATTGCTCTTTCTGGAATTTGTGCACAGAACCTTGATGTTAAACATGATAAACCTCTTGAGTCTTGACTCTTCAAATATGTGATCTGCATTGGAAGCATTGAGGTAGGAAAGACGGGGGCAATAATTATCTCTTCACCTTGGATTAGCCTCTGTAAGCCTTTGGAGTATCTGTTTTGGATGTTTGAGACTGACCTCTACGAGTTTTTATTTTTTATTTATTTATTATCATTATTATTATTATTATTATTATTATTATTTTTACCAAAGTTGTCGCAAACTTCACATGTTCAAAGTTGGAATTCATATGTGCTAGTTTTCAAACTTCATTTAAGTTGTTTTGTCCATTTGGTCATAATTTTTTTAACTTAGTTTGACACGTACAAAAATAAATCTCACAGGTGCCAAATTTCATCCACTTTGACTGTTAAGACTTTTTATGTTAACTTTAACTTCTCTAGGCTCACGGGTGCCAAATAATCTTGGGTAGGAATAGTATCTTTTAGTTCTGACATGTAAATTTTTCATTATTTGTTGTAGCTGCGTGATTGGCTGGACTTATCTCTCAACTACTCTGTACCATCTTCCCTCTTGATTCTTTCAAGGTAATTTACATATTTTCTGCATTTTTTTTTAAATAGTAAGATGACATTGAAAATTTTCTTCTAATTGATAACCAATGCAGAGCCTTCTCTGTGTCTGGAAAGGTGAGACCAGAGGAAGCTGTACAAGCAACTCTTTCCTCTCTGCCGGATGAGGTTGTGGATACTGTGGGGGTGACGGCTTTGCCATCTGAAGATACTGTTTCAGAAAGAAGAAGGAAATTGGAGTTCCTAGAAATGCAAGAAGAAATGATAAAGGTTTTTCCTTTTTTCCAGTTATCCTTATGATTACAATTATTATTCCATGAAAATTTCTGGGAGAAGGGACGTTAGCAATATGGTTTGAGGTATTTCCCTTCATCCCATTCTGAGCCTGCAGAGATAGAGTTGTGTGATTTCAAAATTTAAGCCGATTGCTGGCTCAGTATTAATCGAGCTGACTAAAATAATTATCTGAAAAATATTTAAATCAAAGAACATCTTAGGGACAAAATGTTGTTTTAAAATTAGAGATAAAAGATTTCATCCAGCAAGACCTCTGATTTATTCTAAAAAAACGTTAGCTGATGTGTCTCTAGCAAAATCCTGGAAAGAGGAGTGCGGATTCCTTCTTCACTCTAACCTTCTGTTCTCTCCTGAAATAGAACTTCCAAAATGCCTTCTTTATGTGTTAAATAACTCTATTTCTTCTCATGATTGAAGGTTTGATGTTACTAACTGGCTAATTTTTTATGAATTCCCCTACAAGAAGTTGAAACACCATGTTTTTTCCGATCAAAACTATCTAGGTTTATGACTCTTGTTGTATTGAATTAGCTGTTTTAAAAAAAGTTTCTGGCATTTAGATGCTCTTCATAACATATTTGTAGGAGGAAGAAGAAGAAGAAGAAGAGGAGCTGGCTAAGATGCAAGAAACTGCTGGTATTCAGAAGGATGTAGCACTAGAAGAGATGACTAGTCCAACCATTGGAGAGGAACCCAAAGAAAAAACAAAAACAATGGAACAACAAGAGCAGCTATGTGAGCTCAGTCGCGCACTGGCAGTTTTAGCATCAGCATCTGTAAGGATTGAAAATAATTTGTGCTTTGAAGGACTAGATTTATGGCTCCCTTCATTTTCTTTTCTTTTACACACGATATTTTCTTGACTTGCTTTGTTCCACCATGGTTATTCATTTAGTCAGTCAGCAGGGAACGTGAGGAGTTCTTACAGCTTGTAAACAAAGAGGTATAACTTAATATTCATTTCTCCTCGCTGTGTAAGAAAGTATAACATGACGACTTAATGTCAATAGGTTGGCCAAAATTTTATTTTGTGTCTCTAAGATAGCTAAATAGATCTTCAAGACAGAAAGAATGTCATTTTGACGTGAAAAGTCAAGTACATGGCTAATTTCGTGGTTGCTTGTTATTGTCTCCATCTCCACTCTCCAGATAGACCTGTACAACAGCATGGTTAAGAAAGAGGGTACAGATGGTGCGGAAGAAGCAAGAAGGGCTTACAAAGCTGCAAGGGAGGATACCGACCAAGCTGCCGAGTTGACTTTAGGTCGCAAGGTTTCTTCAGCACTAATTAATAGGGTAATAAAATCCTTCATAATTGTATTTCACAAGTTTATTTTGGTCTCTTGATGCTAACCCACAATTGATTGTTTGGCCATTTGCCACATCTTCTCTGCAACTTGCAAAAATCACGATATGAATGTTGTTTTTCAGATTGATACGATGCTTCATAAGCTTGAAAAGGAAATTGATGATGTCGATGCCAAGATTGGGGATCGTTGGCGATTGCTAGACAGGTTATATAATTGCCCTTCTAATTTGATGAGATTCCACATCAGTACCTATCGTGTGTGTCCATCTTAATCATATTTCTTTGCAGGGATTATGATGGCAAAGTGACGCCTGAGGAGGTTGCATCTGCTGCTATGTATCTAAGGGACACCTTGGGCAAGGAGGGAATTCAAGAACTTATCGGCAATCTCTCGAAGGATAGAGGTGCGCGATGTTGTATCGTTTATTACTCATCTACCTGTTTGTTAATGTTTCTTGTCCTTCATAAACAACGTGGGAGTTGGTTTTATGCCACATTAAGGATGAGGGCTTGGGAACCGGTTGTGTGAGGGTTTAAGAATTGGTTTTAACCCGAAGGGGTGTTCAGCTGGTAAGGCCTTGAAATGTTTGGAGATGCTTTGGGGTTTAAGCATTGAAAATTTATGCCCGTTGATAACCATTTCGTTTTTAGTTTTCTATTTTCAACTCACAATTTCTTTAATATGTATTAACATTTCTTAGAAACGCATTTTTACTTTCGGCAAAATTTAAAAAACAAGAACTAAGTTTTTTAAAACTACTTTTTTTTTTAGTTTTCAAAATTTAGCTTAGATTTTGAAAGATGCAAAACAAAAAAATACATGGGTGATAGGTGAAAGTAGTGTTTACAAGCTTATTTTCATAAAACCAAAAACAAAATGGTTATCAAATGGGGCATTAATTTTTTTTTATATTCGGGAGTGTCCGAGTTAGCTTACGCGTACCTCTACTAATCTCACGGGACAACTTCTGACCCTATAACATTCGGCATCGGGAAACACATAGAAAATTAGGAATTACTAATTCCTAAGGTAGGTGACCATCATGGAATTTGAATTCATTCCCTCTTAATTAGCTTAGTCCCTTTGGACCAATGAGCCACCCATGACCAATTTAATTTAAAACTTTTGTCTCTAAGACCAGCCTTAGGCTGGCCGAATCCTCCCTGAGATTAGAAGGGATCGGCCAATGTGTGGGGAGTTAGGCATTTGATACTTGAGAAAATGAAAAATATGAGACATACATGGGTTCAGATGACATGATTAGATTATGATCGGGAACGAAGCGGAGGAAAAAATAACTCTCATAACCCTGATCATTTTTAGCCATATGATTTTCTGTCTCGGTATTTTCGTTAACGAATCTCACACATTGCTACTTTCGCCAATTTTCTTTTGAACAGAAGGAAAGATACTTGTTGAGGACATTGTGAAATTAGGCAGTGCAACAGAAGATTCGGATGCATCCGAAGCAGGAAAGTCATAAAGTTTGGTTGGGGATAGTATATAGTGTTGGCTCATTTCAGCTCTTGGATCGGATAATTAGTCTTGACGTCGATAAGGTTCTTATTCCATTACTTCAATCTCAACAATACAACTGAAATTAAGATTTCACTGAATAAGAAATTCTTTACTGATGCAATTATCAAGTAATTGTTCTTTCGAGGACTGGCCTTTTTCTTGAACAGTATATATATTTGATCAATAAATGTTTTGTTTTGAACAATATTTGATGTTGATGATCTCCCCATTTCGAAATTGTTTCTATTATATTTTCTTAAAATGATCTTTCCCATTTTAGACTTGTAGTAGAAGACCCGTTTGGTAATGTTTTTGTTTCTTAATTTTCGTTCTCTTTTTCAATCTAGGAAAGACCTGCAAGCTGTTTCTTATTTCTTTTTTTTTTTAATGAAAAATAAACCAAAGCATGTTAGGGTACTATTTTTAGTTATTGGTTAGGTAAAATCTTATATGATAATTAATTCTTCAAACGAAATATTTAAAATTTTATGTTCTATTTATTCTTTGATCTTTATTATGTATTTATAAGGAAAAAAATGATAAAAATATGCTTTTACCTATGTTTTTGAAACAATTGGAGATAGCAATGAGAAACCAGAAATGTAGGACCTATTTGGTAACGCTCTTGTTTTGTGTTTTTATTTCTTTTTTTTTAATAAAGAAAATAGAATAGTATGTCTCAACACCTATGGATTCAAGTACGATACAATAATATTTTTATTTATGTTTTAGAACAAGAAATAAGAAACTTGTTTTTATTGTTTTCGAAATTTCTATATAATTTTGAGAATGCTTTTAAAAAACTGAGAAATAAGTTGCATGAATAGTTGCAAGTTTTTGGGTTCTTTAATGAAATATGAAACGTTATCAAACATGTCTATAATTTTTTTATTTCCAAAATAAATGCTTCTTAAAAACCAGAAACATGAGCAGTCTTTTTTTTTTTCTCCCTAAAATGAAAACAAAATATCAAAACACTGAAGCTTTTTCAAGTCAAATTTGATCCTCTCTGCAGCCTGACTGTGTTTGCAAGATGGTCAATAGCTCGATTCCCCTTCCGTTGGTATCATTAAGGCGTCACGTGAGGGATTATATTTATAAAAAATTAGAAACGAGAACATTACAAGAGGAGCCTAAAGTCATCTCATGTTTTTCCTTCCTAATTTTTTTTGTCATTTTAATCCACAAGACTTATTTGAAATGGAGGGTTTAATAATATTTTTTTTTCACGTTCAACAATAATTGTTCATCATAGTATCAATCTTAATTAAGATTTTTTTTACACCTCTATACATTTGAGTATGATACTCACCCGTCACCAACACAAACTTCACGAAATAGAATTCATTCTACTTTGATGATCTATAAAAGATTTGCAATTATGATTGGATCGTGAATATAATATAAGTAAAATTTGTGAACAAAGAGATTATTACTTGAATAAAATAATAAGTTTATTTATCTAATTTGGATATAGTTTAGTGGATAAGACACTTATTATCATCTCAAAATCGATAGTTTGATTCTCTATCCTTGTAATTAAAGAACTAAAGAAAAAATAAATAAAGACATGTGAAAAGCTATTTCATGCCGGGTTTATTACTAAACATGATATCTTAACCTTAATTTTTGGTAAAGTAACTTGAGCCAACAAAAAAAATAGTTTTTTTTCCCTTTTTTAATTCAATGAGAGTCTCTGACTCTGAGGTTAATTAATTAAAGAGTTTAATTGATTTTTTATTTTATAAGTCTACAATATCTAAGTAGCTTAAAAACTCATGATCTATTATTGGAATAAATTTAATGTTAAAAGATCAAACTAAATTAAATTAAATGTATGATCCATTGTTGGGAAAGATAATTGTAAGCCCTAAGCCTAATAAGAAGGGGGCTTCGACACGTGGCTTCTTAAAGCTTAGTGGGACCTTTGGGTCTTAAGCCCAATGATTGGCCCAACAAATAATCAAATAAGAGACCTTAAAACATGCTCATTTAATTCGTACTTATAAAAGAAGTGTTTTTAGGTAAAAATAGTTTCATCCAAAGTTAACTTATAGTACTAATATATATATACACACACATGTATCAATTTTGACTAAGAATTCAAAAGTAAAATAAAAATACAACACAAAACTAAAAAATAAAATTTGGCTTTCCCCTTTACAACTCATATTTAGTGATTGTACTTTAGTCAACAGCGAAGATTTGATTTAAGCCTTTTATTTGGTACAATATTTTATCTGACTTTTGATTTTTTTTTTTGAGGAAATAAGAAAAAAAAAACAACTTAACTTAATACAAATTCCGAAAAAACTAAATTGTCCAGTCGCTCATCCCTCAGATCGTTTTCCATCGCTCGTCTGGCTAAACCATGGGTCATCTTATTTGCCTCCCGACTGATATGTCTCATTGAAACTATTTCTATATTTTCCATCATCTGCCAAATTTCTTTTAAAAGCGAAATAATTTCAGTTTGATATTGACACTGTCTGTGAAGTAGATGAATCCACGCAATCCCTCGTAGATAGCCATCACCTCTAGGTAAGTAATATTTCTTTCCGTTCTTATAATTCTACAGCCTGCTTTGATGACTTCTCCCTTCTCGTCTCTTAAAATCCAATCAATCCCCCGATGTTTGTAACAGCTCGCCATGCTCCATCCGTATTTACCTTCCATGAATTTGACGTGGGAGGTTACTTTTGATTACTAGAAAGAGACATTATATTTGCATTGGTTTGGAGAATTGGTCATTGAGTATTAATGATTATGGGAGCCATATTTATTAAAATGAAATGACATGTCATCTATATAATTAAAATATTAAGTTATGCTATCTCTCTATAAAATATTAGTATTTTTTAGAAAATATTAAGCTGGACTATTTTTTTAGTGCAACATGTGTAGTTCGTAACTACGATCTTTTGGTTGGAAATAAATATCTTAATAAATTGAACTATATTAGATTCGTAGTTATGCTCTGAGTTAGTTAGACGACATATAATTCAATTCTTAATATTTATGATATTTTTCAATGATTAAATTTAACTTATTAGTGTTAAGTCTAAAAGAATATAATAAAACCATACTACATGTTTTATCGAAGAAAGGATGGTTTGAGATTAATTTACATTTAATTCTTAAATTCTATAGTACTTCATGTTATAATTTTGTTAGTCAATTTTTTTAGTACAACAAGTGGGGTGAGAGGATTCGAACTCACAACTTCATTGTTGGAAATATGCACAAATAACGCTAAACTAAACTTATGTTAGCATAATTGAAATTGCTATATTAGCAAAATAGTATATTTCTCAAACTTTCACATTATTAAGAATTTGATGGTTCATTGAAAAATAAGACTAAATCTTTAAAAATATTAAAAACATATCATATAAACTAATGAGATAATTATATAGGTTAAATTATAAAAGTTAGTTCCGCTTTTTATCATCTCTATATGTACATAATTTTAATTACCATCCAAAAATTTTCGATTTTGATTATAATAAATTCAAATTGTTAAGACGATAATTTAATTGTTGATGTAACGTGATACACTGATATAGGTAAAAAAAAAGGGAGAGTGAGATGAATAATATAACCAACATTTTGGGAATTAACTCTTATTTATGGTTGATTTACTCTTTTTTTACTTTTTGTTAACCCGTAATGCCAAAAATTACTTATTAATTCAATCAATATCGTGTCAAATATTTTTAATAAAAATGTTCTAACAGAGATAACTTCTTGAAATTAAAACGGAAAGTTTACGAAGGTAGGTGAAACTTCGTATAGTTTATAGCCAACAAGATAAATTCTAGTTAAGTAGATGTAATGTGAAAAATATATATTATTTTTGACTAACTATAAGTTAAATGTGATAGGTAACAATAAATTTTTAAGGATAATTTTTACTAAGTTAACATGACAGACAACTAGATAAATTAACGGGTTGTGTGGGATCTGATGTGTCGCACCATCGAAACAACGCGTTGAAGGGTACTCTAAAGAGTCATAAGCAGATGAGGTTGGGAAGCCAAACTCAATTATATTTCAGACGCTGATCCTTATTTCAATATGTTCCGCCATCTTTGAAGTAGCTGGCAACTCCGGGAAGGAAGGTAGCAAAACGCCCATAAAATCTGTGCGAATCCTGTGATTCGAGGATGAATTGACAAGGAGTTGACGACTTTTTCGTCTGGCAATCACCTATAAAAGTAGGGGTACACTATATTCAAAGTACGCATGAATCTCAACTACAACTTTATTTTCCAAATTTCAACTTGAGCATTAGAGTGTTCACTTTCTGTAGGGCAGGTTCGTTGTTTACAAGAACATTCATTTGATCGTTTGGATAGATTTTCTATGCTCAAATATAATGGACATCTTACGTCAACATTTATTTGATGATAATATTTATAATATAAAATTTAAGAATATAAATATAGAAATCGACAAAGTTGAGAAAGAAGTTCGTATGGACTTTATATTCACACATAAATAAGAAGGCTTAAAAAATGACAAAAGGAGGATTATGTTTAGGAAAATCAAAGCTTTCCCAAGACGGCTCTTTCCCGAAGATTTAAAAAATTTGGAACTTTTTTTGGTTGATTTTACTTGCAAGAACCTCAAATATCATACTCAAGAACACCAACCAATCGCGCCTCGACGCGTGTGATCAAGACAGCCCCTTTGGTGTCCAACAGCGGCTTTTTTTACTGTTCGAAAATCTTCAAGCTCCGACCCAGACGCGCTTCTTCAACCTTTCTCTCTCTCTCACCATTACACTCAGATTCCTTCGCTCTCTCTCTCTCTTCAATTTCTGGGTCAACTCGGTCTGATCCGGTTCGCTCACTCTTCTCCTCTCAAGATTCCTTGTTTCCTCCTTCTTCTCCACTTCACCTTCTGCTCGTTTTGTTACCGACTTACCTCGAAGACTTCGCTTGCTGGGATTTCTATTTCTAGCTGATTCTCTATCTGGGTTCTCATTTCCTCGCCGTTTGTTTGTGGGAGTTGTGGTATTCGAGCTTTTGTGGGAAGTGTTTCTGGGAGGCCCACTTCGATTTTGGGAATTGAAGTCTTGATTTTTTGTGGGTTCGAAGTTCTGGGTTTTGTCTTAGCTTGGTATTTGTCGTTTTTGGTTCGTGGGGTTTTGTAGTTGTCGGGTTTTATGTTCGAAATTAGGACGGAATTGTCAAATTTGTGTCTTTAGGGGTGGAAATTGGGTACACTGTTAGTGGTTCGGAATTAGGGTTTCTGTTATAAATTGTATAAATTTTGTTGGTTTAGTTCTCTGTAATTTTTTATGGTGTTTTTGGTGCTGAGAAGATGGTTTTGGGGTCCAACCGTATCTAAGACCTCCTATTGGGCTGAAATTTGAGTTCTTCTGTTGTCCTGCTTGGAGATTTTAATGGGATTTTGCGACTTCGGGAAGGTCTGTGAAACAGTTTATGTGTTGAAGTTAAGGTTTCAGAGGTGAAGTGAAAGATGTTCTATTCTCAATTCATATTGGCCAAGAAAGGGCCGCTTGGGACAATATGGATAGCGGCACATTTGGAGAGGAAGCTGCGAAAAAATCAAGTGGCGGACACTGATATTGGGGTCTCAGTTGGTAAGTTGCTTTTTTTCACTCTATGTTCTTGGTTCTTTCATTTTTCTTTTTCCTTCTTAGACAAACCAAAGCTGCTAGAACATATGATAGAGATACGAGAAGTTACAAAATCAGGCTACTTTTGTTTCTCGAAACAAGTCTGATGTAGTGTAGATGAACTTTACTTGACCAATCCAAATTGCGGTTATTGAATGAAAGTCTGATTCGCGGGTTTCTCTCCAGTCCCCCTATTTAGTACTGTAGTATTCAGTGATACAATTTCTCGTTAGTAAAGCCCAAGAATCTTTTTCTTTGAGGATTTAATTTAGTACTTTTAGGATGCTGTAGTTTCACGGTAATACCTTTTTCTCAGTGGCAAATCTTTCACATCCAGTACCTCTCTTATAAGCTGGAAGGGTAAATTATTTTCTCATCCATAGCTTATTTTCTTATAAGCTGCATTCAGCTATTTTCTACTCTTTGGCGCTCTTTAGAAGGAGTAATCCATTGAACTTGTTGAATTGGACCAAGCTTGACAGACCAAAGATTTTTGTTAGTGGCGAGGGCAAAAATGTTGGGAAAGGCCTTTCTAATGGAGAGTTTAGTTCCCACAAATCATTCTAGAAGCTAATTTTGTTGCCCTTTCTAATCTTACAAAGAGCTCTCCTTCACGAGGTAGGTTTCTTTTTAAATGGCACTCCATGGTTCTTTAAAATTGTCTTTAATCACTGGGCAACAATCCTGGTAAGAGGGCTTGGGGCATCCCGAAAACGTTTGGATCGAACTATGGCTTTCAAATTCAGTTCCGAATGAGTGGATGCTCTTTTTCCTGAAATTGCCAATTCCTAAATCTCCCTTTGATAGAGGGAGCTGCATTTTTTGTCAATTAACCAGGTGCGTTTTGTCATCCAAGTTTGGACCTTTCCAGAGAAAATTTATGATCACTCTTTCTATAAGTTTAGCTGCCCTAACTGTTATATTGAAAAAAGATAGGTAGTAGGGAGATTAGATAAAACTGCCTGGATGATCGTGAGCTTTTTGCCTTTAGAGAGATAAAGGTGGTTCCATTTTTGAAGCTTGTTCTCCACCTTTTCTATGATGGGCAGCTAGAACGATTTGGATCTATACTTCCCGTTTAGAGGGGGGCCCAAATTATCGGAAAGCCAAGAGCCAATATTACGAGCAAAAGTGGTGGCGGACGTAGCAGTATTACATTCCTTCAAATTAACCCCAAGGATTTCAATCTTGCCATAATTTATATTAAGATCAGAGGCTTCCTAAAAAATTTTGATGATCAGAGAGGTTTCTAATGTGTGTTGGATCGTTTGATAGATGAGTTAAGAGCTCATATAAATTTTTGTGTCTTAATGCTTGTCTTAGGACTTATGCTATTTCTATATTTAAGGACGTTAGTCTTCTTTTAAATGAAGGTTTTTGTAACATACAGCAGTGTGTTTTCTGTCTGAATGAAATTAATGTTGGTTATGAGAAGAAATGTCTTACTTGTAAAGTATTGTTTTTAATGCGAGATCATAGTGTGAGTAGTATTTAATATGGCAAAAAACGTTTGTTGATGAGTAACTATTTGCATGTTTCTGTGAACTGGCTGTGTTCTGGGATCTCAGTACTGTGGTAGGATGATTAGAGTTGAATATTAATACAAATATAAGTTTGATGTAGCAAATGATCTGAGACTAAGCTTGAGAGATTTATCTCCCCCAATTTTATAAGCTAGTGCCTTTTGTTTATACGGGAGTATTCACAATGTTATTTAGTTTCAGTAACTTGTATTTTATGATATTATAGTTCAAAAGGTTGCTTGTGTAATGATTTTTTCTTTGTCAACTTTGGGGGTATCTTTCTACTTTTGGAGATTGGACAAAGTTCACCTGTAAATGATAATTTAAGATGCCACTTGATACATTTTTTAAAACACTATTGACTGTGTTTCCCTGGTAGAAAATTACTTGTTTATTAATATATATATATATTTTTTTCGGAACAGATTCAATACTTTTCCCCGATGTGCCGATTGCACTGCGATTGTCCAGCCATCTTCTCCTTGGGGTGGTGAGGATATATTCTAGAAAGGTGAATTACCTATTTGATGATTGTAGTGAAGCTCTGCTTAAGATAAAGCAAGCATTCCGCTCTACTGCTGTTGATTTACCCCCTGAAGAATCTACTGCTCCGTACCATTCTATCACTCTGCCTGAGACTTTTGATCTGGATGATTTTGAGCTTCCAGACAATGAAATTTATCAGGGGTTAGTTTAAGGTTTTTCAGTTATGTTTATACTAAAACCAGCAGCAATATTAACAAAACCATATTTAGCATTCTCCCAGTGAATGACATCTTATTTTGGCTGCAGTAATTATGTTGATCATCACGTTAGTTCTCGGGAGCAAATTACCCTTCAAGATACTATGGAGGGTGTAGTTTACACCACTTCTCAATTTGGCTTGGATGGTTAGTACTCTGTGCTCCATATTTGATGTCATGGTATTTTAGTTAACTTCAATTATGTGCTGATCGGACAAGTTTTAATCTTCTTGGCTATTCAGAGCGTTTTGGTGATGGAGATGCTTCACAACTTGGTTTAGATCTTGATGAGGTAACAGAGTACATGTTTTGTTTTGAATGTATTGTTGGATGACGAAGAATCTTGAGCTGTCAGTTTGCATTTACTAAATGCAGTTTCCTAGATTTTGAGTTTGGAATTTTTTATGATTGAAGCCTTTGGTCTCTAAATAAATTTAGGGATCAAAATAGGAAGAAATTGGTTTTATTTTTAGAGACAGAAACGCCTTTCATTATAAAGAAGAAATGCAGAAGGAAGGATGAGACATCCTAACAAATTCCTTGGAGCTTACATAAAAGCACTCCTATTGGTGCAAATGTCGAAAAAGGAGTAATTGTAGAAAGGTTTAGAGAGAGAGATTCATTTGAGAGGAATAGGACGATGACCCCCTCTTTTCATTCCATTCTTTAGTCTTATGTTGGAAATTTCTTCTAAACTCTTCGAATGGCTTCATATTGAATGATGCCAATTCTTCTGTCACATTCTTCAATATTTCGTATGTTTTCAACAAAATCTTACTACCTTCTGAATCTATTTCTAAGATCGATTTGCTTTGATACCACTTAATAGGCAACCAGTAGAAAATTTCCTTTATTTATGTAGAGAAAAGAGAGAGGAGATTTTCATAGTTCACAGACTTTGAGAGGTCTGTTCTCTCCGCAATACATAACTTGGAGATTCCCTCTTTTCTAACTATTGTGCTTTATATACTATTTACTATTAGTAACTACTCAATGTCTTCCTATTAGTAACTAACCAGTAACTTCTTTCCATAACTCCCTTGTAACTACGAATTCATATCCATATATCCTAGTAACTCCTTTTTTACTACCCATACATATCCATATATCTCAATTCTCCCTTGTAACTCCTGTGTATCCTTCCTTTGATAAGTAAAACGGATTACGGATTGGAGGAGTGATTTGTCATCAATTTTGTTCCATATTAGAAAAAAAAAAGGAGCAAATGTTTAGTATAGCGCTTTTGTTAGTTCTTATTTTTACTTCCCTCCTTCTCCTGCTTTCTTGTTAAATATTTTCCTCCCTCCTGTTTGTTAATTATGTCTCCCCATTTGACAAGCAGGAACTCTTTGTAGAGAAGATCACTATTAAAGGACATGATGAAATTTCAGAGTAAGAATTTTATATCTCTATGCTATTTTAGAGCTACTACCCCCCCGAACAACAACACGCACACATACAAAAGAAGGAAAGGTCTTTTATATAAGAGCAGAATTTCTTATTGAAATTGTCATGGTATTTTACGGTTGGAAGCATTTTATATGGAGTGCTTATAGGTTGTGATTTTTTTGTTTTGTTTTGGTGTGTGTGTGTGGTTACAGTACTGATCCACAGGCCCCTTCTCAATCCACAGTCTTTAAAGACAAGGATGAAAATAATGAGGAAATCCTAGAAACCTTTGAAACGATGCAGGTATGTCAATGGGTTTGGTTAATAATTGACTTATTATCATCTGATGATTGAAGCTTACAATTTTTTCTTTATTCTGTGATAATTTTTTGTTTACACTATTACATTATAGCTTATGTAAACGATAGAATCTATCTATACAAATTGTAACTATTTGAATCCTGAGTTGTTCACAAATTGTAAGTTCGTATGTTGCACAGGGTCCATCATCTACTACAAGACGAGTGGAGGAGTATCACACGTCTAGTGTTCAGGATAGTGATGGTCCTTTGAAAGTGGAAGATCATGGTGTAACGGAACAGGGAGCTGTGGGAACGGAAAATAATGAATCCAGGAAGTCGGATGTTTATGGTGGTAATACCGATGCTTCAGATTGGTCTTCCCATAACGATTTGGATTATGAGACTGTAAGAAGCATGCATCCTGAAGAGAATGGCCATCTTTCTAGTGACCCAGAAAACAAAGATGGAAAACTTGAACAGTTTACTTTGTCAACTGATGATACAAATACAATGGAAAAGATGAAAGGAGGTAATTACTAATTACTAATTACCTTTTAACTTTTTTTCTCTCATATTGTTTCTGAAATCCTGAAATCATTCTTTGCTGTTTCTCCAAAAAAAAAAAACCTCTTCTGTGAAACGCTCATATGGATTACAGATGCATTGAGTGTCCCAAGCACAGGAGAAGATATGAACAATGGAGTTGTAATAAACAATGAGCCTGGAATGACCCTTCTCGATCACGTTGATGCAGAATGTGAACCCAGCAGATCTACATTAGATGCAGCTGCCATGTCTCCTAGTCGCTCTGGGGTCACCCCTGATTTGGAGGATGTGGGTCATAAAGTTTCTTCAGATAGCACACACGTCTTAGCATCAGAGGGTTTTTTGATTGGTGATCAAGCATCCTTAAAGCCTACAGACAGCTCGGGTGAAGTATTCTCACCTGGAAAAGTTGCTCCAAATATGACATACCAAGAGGAATCTCCTGGTAGGCCTGAGGTTATTGATGCTGAATCTAAGGAATTTCAGGAGCCAAAGGACACTGAGGCTCAGAATTCTTTTATCGGTGAAGAAATTACATCCATGGAGAAGTCTGTGCTTCAGCCATGCAATTCCCATGTAATTGAACCTGATAGGTCATCTCTTGAAGGTAATCGATTAGTGGGTTTGGGTTTGGCTTACTGTTGTTATGGTTATCTTATTCGAAAGGCCCAGAAGAGAGGATGTACCTTATTCTTCTTGGGCTCCCATTCTGTACATTGTTAATTTGAAAATTATTTAGTTAATCATTTGTGATTTTAGGTGAAAGCTGCCGAGCAATTGATGTGCAAAATTTGGAAAAGGGCGAGAAGCCTGATGCAGAAATGTCAGAAGACAGGCAGGATGGTTGCAGGGATTCTGGCAAACATTTGGATTCCACGTTGTCTAATGATATTTGCACAGAAAATTCTAATAGATCTCCCACCTCTGAATTCCCTGCACCTGAGAAGTTGCTTTCTGTACCAGAAGGCCTTACTGAAATACATGGTGACCACTTGCCGTTGGATTCTTCCCTGGACAAAGGGAACTTTGTTGAGGATGATGGAGGTGCTTCTGGAACTGATCTTATATCAGGGAAGAAGCGAACTTTCACCGAAAGTACTTTAACGGCCCAGAGTTTGAACTCAGCTGAGTCAGTCGCGGTGCACCGATCTAAGAGAATTACCGAATCCATTCCTGATGATGATGATTTGTTGTCATCTATTTTAGGTATTATTACTTCATTTTGAACACCTCTGACTAAGTGTGCTGATTTTTACAACCTTTTAATTGGTAGACTGGGATGTCACTGAGTAGATTTTTATGTTTCTTTAGTTGGAAGACGATCTTCAGTTTTGAAAATGAAACCATCACCTCCTGTGCACGAAACAATATCCTTGAAACGTCCGCGATCTGCACTTCGAGTTGGCACCTCAAAGAAGAAGGTGCTTATGGATGATATGATGGTTTTGCATGGAGAGTATGTATCGTATGCATCCATTTGTTTATTAATACTTGATGTGATATTTAAGTTGTGCTTTATTTTACTAATTTTCTTTATTTTGTTTGATTTTTATATCTAACTTTTCCTTCAAATTTGTGTTCATTTATTATGGATTTGAAGCAATCTCTCAATTTATACTTCCCATCAACTTTTAAATAATGAGAATTTTTACCAAAAGTAGGACAGGAAGTTTGTGTTTTGTTTCTAACTTTTTGTCTCAATATTTCAATAAAAAATCTGTTCTTTGTTTCAAAATTTTCTTATGGGGGGAGGTTGGGTTGGACCTGTTTTCTTCTTTTGCACATATTTCACCATTTATTTTAATTGGTTAAGTACTTACCTTCATTGTAGTAAATGGATCTTCTTTCCTGCTGAGACACTAACATGTTTAATATTATTTTTCAGCACAATACGTCAACAGCTTACGAGTACTGAAGATATACGCCGTGTTCGTAAAAAGGCACCCTGTACTCGTCCTGAAATTTCAATGATTCAGAGACAATCCTTAGAAGATGAAATTTTCAGTGAATCCATATATACAGGTATTTTGTTGTACTAGAAAATATTCATATTCATCACCTTCAGCAGTAGTTGAATTTTATCTAATCAATCTTTGTCAAGAATTAATTTTTGGACCTGGGGTTGAGTCAATGGTCAACGACCACTTATCATGAGAATACTCGTTTTATTATTATTATTAATTTTTTCTTGGACAAACATAACTTTTCATTCATATTTGAAAAGTCGTAATATGAACAGCACTAACCTCCTATTAGGAGCCTTACGATAGAAAATAGCTTCATCGTTAATTTACCAGAACATATTGCCATAACTGCCTCCAAACTTCGACGAATTACAGTTTGAGGGTAATTATAAATGCATTGATAATACTAACCCAGAAGAAGCATGGACTACTACAACTTCCCCCCATTTTTATGTTTTGTGAACCACCCAAACTCACTAATACTCTTTACTTCCTTAGGCAATCCATTCGATTCATTTGAAAATATCCATCATCATTGTTCTAGAATAGCCTCGTTTTTTTTTCCTTGGATTGCCAATACCCAAACCCTCACGCTCCGGTGGCATGGAGAACATATTCCACTCAACAAGATGTTTCAATGTCCCTCCCCATACCACTCCCAAAATAAATCCCTCATTTTTCTCTTGATCACCCTAATAATACTTTTTTACATCAAAAGTTTGTTTGTTTACATTTTTTCTTAATTAATTCCCTTAAAAAGAAATCAATGAGTATTTTGGCGTCTGTAATCTACTCCGAATGTCATTTTGGTTCTTGTTTTGGGTTGTTTTAGTTGCATTGTTTAAATAATCTCTCCTAGCTAGCAAGTTAAGAGAATAACTTTCTGAAGGGAAGGTCTTTTGTGTATGCTTTAGGTATCACCAAGGAACTATCCTCATTGCATACAAAAACATTTGACCTTAGTGAAATCAGGGTTTATGACAAGGATCCAGTCAGTGCTTCTACTGAGGCAGGAAACGATTTTGAGTCTGCTGTTAGGCCAAATACCACTGAAGAAAGTGCAACAGAAACAAACCCTGAAGCAGTGATTGGCAGAAATGATCTAGAATCTCAGCCTGCTCAGGTTACTATTGAGAACGAGTCGGCCAAAGAGTTGACATTGGAGTGTCCTGATCTTGATGTACAAGAGCAGCAAGTGACCTCAACTGAGAATGCTGGACTGGAACTCCTTGGAGAGATGGAAAAAATAGATACCGAAGTGGGAAATGTTGCCGATGCAGCAAATAGCTTTGACATTCAGGAGTTAGAGCTGCCATCCTTAGATATTGGGGATAAATATGATGATCCTAATGCTTCGTTGCAGATGGATATTTCTTGCTTTTCTCCAGAGAAGATGTTTGAATCTCAGCCTGGTGTTGAAGACACTTTTACAGTGGAGACGGAGAATATAGGTCTTGACCCTGTTAATGCTAATGATTGCACTGAGATCAGAGACAATGTTGGCTCTGAAAAATCCGATCACAATGTTTCCATTGTAACCTCACCTCGAGAAAATTGTGAATCCAATTATCTGACTCCTGAAAATGGTGACAAACCCGCAGAAAGCATCTTAGATGTTAAGTTAGGGGAGATTGAGGCGGATGGAGTAAATACAGCAGACTTTGTTTGTGATGAGAGGGATGCATCTTCTCTTTGTTTAATTGATGAAACTCAGATGGATCATCAATTTTCATCGGAATTTGAAATGGACTTCAAGAGTGCCTCCTTCAATGGAGGATTAAATCCAGACTATCCTGAAGAAACTGATTTGCTCAACATTGTGGACACAGAAATGACTACTCTTGACCATCCTATAGCAGAAGACCGTGGCGTATGTTCAACTTTCTTCCTTGTATTTTCTTTGTCATTATCAGTTTGTTATCAATGAACAATAATACCTTTTCTGGAAAATGCCCATTAAAACCTTTGCGTCCTGCTTAGGAAGGAGAAAGTTGCCAAATGAATTTGTGGGTTTCCCTTACTGTTTTACTAAATTAATGGAAAGGATCGTGTGTAATTTTACCAAATCAATACAGAACTTTTACAGATTTTTCTAAAACTGTACCCTTTATTTACTCTACTTGTCTGCTTCCCTTGTGTCTAAAACTTTCTTTGTTGTGCAGGACTTCGAGGATGCCTCAGTTGCTAATGATATAGGTTTGCATTTCTTTTGCTTATTTTAACATTCTTGATTAGATGCTGTCCTCTGTAACCTTAATTTGACTAGCAGATAATGTGTTCCCCATCGATTTCCTATACCGTTAAAAGAAAATAAATTCAAATTATCGGCCGTAGCTTGTTCACTTCTCTCTCCCCATGGAATTTCTACCCTCAATTATTTTCTGGAAATCATTATATTTTCTTTTAATCACTAATCTGCATTTCATTTCTCAAATTTCCCAAGGAAATCAGCTTCAGGGTTCTTTTAACTAACCTCCATCCTTGAGGCTCCAAATTAATGTTTTTACATAAGAGCAACTTTTGTTGTTATGTTTTCTGATTATATATTTTTTCTTTCCTACAGAATTTTTGAACGTAGATGATGATGTAGAAGAAGATGAGGATAACATGCAATATGCAGCAGATCCTACCTTTCTTGAAAACAGTGGATGGTCTTCCCGCACCAGGCATGTGTTCTATTACTATTATTTCTTCTCTCTTCTATTGTTTCTTAATGCTTGAGCTCGTTTACTTGAAATATAACTTCATGGGTTCACAAATGAGAGTTGCCTTTTTCTACATTTGGGATGTTAAAATTTTACACCTTTCAGCTTCACCAAATTTTATGTTTTTGGATCTAAGTTAATTCTAATACTTTATAATAAATTCACAGACTAAACTAAAGACTAAGGTGCTATTTCACGTCCTTATTTGAACTGGATCTGGTCTATAGATTATACTACTGTGCTCTTGAGTTTTAAAGTCTATAGTGCTATTTTGGAATAACATAAAAAATTCTCTTGATTTTTCTAAAGCCGATTCAGATTTTTAATATGGAGAATATGTCTAAAGGGATTGGCATGAGGTTTATTGGTCAACTGGGTTAGAGATCTCAACTTCGAATCTTTCGGTGAGCTTAATATCAAAAACTTTTGATATCTCCCAGGTCAAGGCCTTGGGGCGGGTGCGGGTGTCCTTGGGTATAGGGGAGCAAAGCTCCGACTCCCGGTTCTCTAAAGAATATGGAGAACATGTTTGGGCAGTTAATCTATTAAAGTATTGAGTTGGGTTATTATCAGTTCTAAAATTCTGTTGCATAGAAAACACACTCAAACAGCACTTGGATGGTAACTTTCATAGGCCTTTGGTTGGATATTTATTGTTTGTCCAACTAAGTTGTATACTGAAAAAAATGTAGATCGGTCAACCAATCTGCTGTTTTCATCATATAAGTCTTCACAGCAATATATGGGCTTTAAGCTAATAAATTCTGGTGTTCTTCAGGTTGTAATCGTGTACAGTTGATGTTACCGAATGTGTAGTTTTTATTCTAGAGATCTGATTCATTTAGCATACCGATTCCGACTCATATCTACATGTCTCTTTATTGCGAACCCATCTGAACCGATTATTGTTCCTTGTTACAGGGCTGTCGCCAGATATCTACAAAATCTCTTTGATAGGGAAAATGTACATGGGAGAAAGGTCCTTCACATGGATAGCTTACTTGTTAACAAAACGCGGAAGGAAGCATCGAGAATGTTTTTTGAGACACTGGTACGTTGTTTCGAGCCCTTATAACTTTTATATCTTGTCAGCACCAAGGAATGATTACAAACTCTGGTCTTGGCAATTGAAAAAATTTATTATGCAAGACTCTTTTTGTTACTTCCAAAAATTAGTTTACAGAGTTTGAGAGATCTATAATCACTCTCAATACGCAAACAAGATATTCGGTTGGATTCAGTTCACATCTTGCAGGATACGGAATCTGCCCACCGACGTCTTCTAGTTTTCGCATCTATGAGAACATGCCATTTATTTTTTGTGCATAGAACAATTTGTTCTTCTGGTTCATTTATGTGTAAAATCATATCACTCTTGCTGCAGGTTCTCAAGACAAAGGATTACCTCCATGTAGAACAGGAAAGACCCTTTGACAACATTAGTATAAAGCCAAGAATAAATCTCATGAAATCAAGTTTCTGATTTACTTAGGAAAAGGCAGAAGAGATACACAGCTGGGGGAAAACCAAAAAACCAAAAAAATGAAAACAGAAAGGCTACGGTAGATGTTAGTTTGGCCGATGCTCCGCTCGGGATGTCGATAGCTCTTTCTATCACCAGAAAACTCCCCTTCCCAACAAAATAATCTTTTGTTCTCTCTTTCCTTCTTTTTGTTATTATTATTTATATATTGCCTTGTTTTAAGCTAGACGTTTATGTAAGTGGGTCAGTGAGTCAACAGTCTAGTCGGAGTCGCGGTCGGGTCGGGTCATCGTATATCAATGTGTTTATTGTACCCAACTTCTTTTGTATTATGACAGATACTCTCCTCATGTATATATTATCTGTAAAAATAGTCCCTTGCTATTGAAGATGCTGATTTATTTGTTAGAATCCTTGTGGACTCTGCTGGAATTTGGAGGCTTTGCTGCAAAATTTTCACTGTAAATATGAGAAAAATGTAGCTGTGAACTTGTGCAGAATAGTCTTCAACTTCTATTTTAGCTACTCTGATTTAGTTGCGTAGATTTTTTGTTTCTTTATTTTTATTTTTTTTATGAGCTTCATCTATGCTAACTTGTTTTACAGATCAGATTAATTTAGCATATGATATAACAAAACAATTAAATGCTGTTTTGTTTTAATTATATCATATGCTAA